>NC_091550.1:1994059-2016559 GCF_042767895.1 Penaeus vannamei
TCCTTCTTTCTATTTTTCTCTCTCCCGTTCATGAAGGATTATTGTTTTGTTTTTTTTTTATGTGTTTTGCTTTATGTCTTTGTTCGTTTTTCCTTGTGCTTTCTCTTATGTTTATTCGTTTCTCTATTATCTCCTTTTCTAGATTTATTTTCAAATCCCCCTTTTTGTGCTTTTTCTTTTTTTCTCTCTTTTTATTTCGACATTTATCATCATTTGTGTCAAGCTTTGTTTCTCATCTTTTCTTTCATCTTTCTTCCTTCTCTCAATTTTCTCAATCTTCTTCTTTCTCTTCTTCATATTCTATTCCTGTTTCCTCTTACTTTCAGGTCTTCTTTCTCTTCTCTATCTCCTCTTTCTGATATTCCTGTTTTGTCTTTTCTTTCTCTCCTTCTTCTCTCTCTCTTTCTTTCTTATCCAACTCTTGTTCCCGCTGAATACTCCCCCTCCCCCCTTCTCTCGCCTTTTTTTCCTGTCTGTCTCTCCTATTCCTCCCCCCCCCAATCTCATACTTTCTCCCCTCTTCCTTATTCCTACTCCTAATCTCCCCCCCCCCCCACACATTTGTCTCCTATTTCTTCCCCAATCTCATCCCCCCAATCTCTTCCCCAACACCCCCCACCCTTTCCCCTCCCTCCTTCCCACCCCATCCCGCCCCCCCCCTTCCCCCTCCCTTCCCCCTCCCATTCCCACCCCATCTCTCTCCCCGGCTTCCAAGTCCTCTCCCCTGCTCCATCCCACCCCTCCCTACCCCCTCTCCCTTCCCCCTCTCCTCCCCCCTTCCCCTTCCCCTCACCCCTCCCCTTCTCCCCCAGCTTCCCACCCCATCCCTTCCCCTCTTCCCCTCCATCCCCCCCTCCCTTCCCACCCCCATCTCTCCCCCCCTTCCTCTCCAGCTTCACCCCTCCCCCCATCCCACCTCCCTACCCTCTCCTTCCCCCTTTTCCTCCCCCTCCCCTTCCCCCCACCCCCTCCCCCCCTCCCCCTTCCCACCCCCCACCCTTCCCCCCCCCCCTTCCCCTCTCCCTCCATCCCCTCCCACTTCCCCCCCCACCCACCCCTCCACCCCCTCCCCCAACCCCCTCCCCCCCCTTCCCCCCACCCCTCCCTTCCCCCTTCCTCTCCCCCCCTCCCACCCTCTCCTCCTTCCCACCCCCCCCTTCCCCTCTCCCCTCCTATCCCTACCCCCCTTTCCCCCCCCCTTCCCACCCCATCCCCATCCTCCCATCCCCTCCCACCCCTCCCTCCCCCCTTCCCCAACTTCCCCACCCCTTTTCCCCACCTTACCGCGCGCGCCTCCCGTCTCCGGGCCGACCGTCAACACCGCTTACAATATATCATCATTCGGGTAATGGCATTCCGGAGCGAAATGTCGCATAAACTGATAAAGAATTGGACGCGGCGTATCGGAGAGGGAGGGGGGGGAGGGGGAAGGGGGGGAGGGGGAGGGTGGTGGGAGGCGACGACGACAGCAGCGCCACCGGGACAGTAGCGGCCGGCGCGAGAAGCCTATCGCGGAGGGGTGTCAAATCGCGCGGGAAAATTCAAAAAAAGAAAAAAAAAATGACCGTCGTTTGTTTTTTTGTTTTGTTTTTGTTTTTGTTTTTTTTATTCGAGGGACATCGCCGAGGTCTCTCTTGTTCCTCTTCTTTTTCTTCGTCGACTTTTTTATTTTTTTCGCTTTTTTTCTTTTTTTCTTAAATTTTCTATTTTCTTCTATTTTTTCTTTTCTTCTTCTATTTTTTCTGCCTCCTTTTTCTCCTTCACTATCTCTTCTTCCTTCTTTTCTTATTTTTCTTCATCTCATTTTTCTTCCTCCTTTTTCTCCTTCACTCTTCCTTCTACCTTTTTTTTCTTGCTATTATTCTCATCCTCCTCTTCCTCTTTATCTTCTCTACCTCCTTCTCTTTCTCTTCTTAATCATTTTCTTCCTCCTCCTTCTCCTTCTCTTCCTTCTCTTGTTCTTCCATTTCCTTCTCCTTCTCCTGTCCTCCTCCTTCTTCTTCCTCTGTTTACCAACCACGTTCCTTCTTCTTCTTCTTTTCCTTCTTCTCCTCCTCCTTCACCCCCTCCTCCTCCCCTTCCTCCAATTCTTCTTCCTCCTCCTCCTCCTATTCCTTCTTCCTCTTCTAACCACGTCTCTCTTTATTTCGACTTTTTTATAACTTCGTTTTTTTTTCAAATTTTCTTCTTTTTTTCTTCTTTTCCTGCCATCTCTTTTCTTTTCGTTTGTTTATTCTTTTTTTCCTTTATTCCTTTTCTGATTTTTGCTGGTGTCTTTCTTTTTCTTGATTAATATAACACATTAATAGATAAATAGAGAAAAAAAAATAGATAATGAAAAAAATGGAAAAATCACAAAAAAAACGAAAAATTTCCAAAACCTCAAAAAAAAAAAAAAATACACAGATATGTATCTACACAAAAAATGATAATCATAGAAAAAAAATGTAGGAAAAATCCAGACACGCACAGAAAGATTTCCAAAATGTATATATTTAAAAAAAGAAATTTAACATCAAAATAATACAAATATATATATATATATATATATATATATATATATATATATATATATATATATATATATATATATATATATCAGAAGAAAAGGCGAAATAAAGATTAAAGATAACTTAAGATTGAAAGGAAAAATACGCACAGAAGGACTCAAAATAAGAAACAAAAACGATAACAATAATAGTATAAGAAAGAAAAAGAAAAAAAAACAGCACAGAAATATACAAAAGATACATATATAACGAAAAAAAAAACTGAAACACACACACGGACAAAAAGCCAAGAAACTAAGGCTGTAAAAAAGATAATACAAAGACAAATAAATAAAAACAGCGAAGGAGAGTAGGCGAAGAGAAGAGAGAGATATGAAGATCGTCAGTGAATCTTTGAGAGAGGGAGGGAGGAAGGGAGGGAGGGAGGGAGGGAGGGGAGGAGGGAGGGGAGGAGGGAGGGAGGAGGGAGGGAGGGAGGGAGGGAGGGAGGAGGAGAGGGAGGGAGGGAGGGAGGAGAGGGAGGGAGGGAGGGAGGGAGGGAGAGGGAGGGAGGGAAGGAAGGAGAGAGACATACAGAAAGAGAGAGAGAGAGACCGAGAGAGACAAAGCCAGAGAGGGAGAGAGAAAAAAAGAAAGAACCAGAGATAGAAAGAGCCAGAGAAAGAGCAAGAGACAAAGATAGAGCTACTAACAAAAGAAGAAAAAAAAAGAGACTGAGACACTAAAAAAAAGAAGAAGAAGAAAAGAAAAACTTCTCCGGAGATTCAGGGTGAAGGAAGACACCCTAATCTCCCTTCTCTTGCGAGCGAAGGAGACAGCGACACTCGCGCTGAATCGACGAAGAAGAAGAGGGGCGATGGATTGGAAAATGGGACGTGAAATAAGGGAAGAATGAAAGGAGAGAGAGAGAGAGAGAGGGAGGGAGAGAGAGGAGGGAAGGATATGAAGAGAAGAAAAGAGGGATGGAGGCTGAGAGAGAGAGAGAGAAGAGGGCGGAGAGGGAGAGAGAGGGGGAGGAGAGAGAGAGATAGAAAGATATAAAGAGAGAAAAAGAGGGATGGAGGCTGAGAGAGAGAGAAGGGGGGACGGAGAGGGAGAGAGAGAAGGGAAGGAGATAGAGTGGAAGAAAGAGGGGAGAAGAGAGGAAGGAGAAGGAGAGAGAGAGAGAAGGAGAGAAGGAGAGAGAGGGAGAGAGAGAGAGAGGAGGAGGGAAGGATATGAAGAGAGAAAAAGTATTGTAGGGTAAGGGAGAGAGAAGGAGGGAAGAATGAAAGGAGAGAGAGAGAGAAGAGAGAGAAGGAGGGAAGGAGATGAAGAGAGAAAAAGTATTCGAGGGTGAGAGAGAGAGAGAAGGGGGGAAGAATGAAAGGAGAGAGAGAGGTGGAGGAGGGAAGGATATGAAGAGAGAAAAAGAGGGATGGAGGGTGAGAGAGAGAGGAGGGAAGGAGAGAGAAAGAAAGAGAGAGAGAGAGAGAGAGAGAGAGAGAGAGGGAGAAGGGAAGGAGGGAAGGGGATGAAGAGAGAAAAAGAGAGAAGGGGGAAGAAGAGGGAGAGAGAGAGGAGGGGGAAGGAGAGAGAAAGAGAGAGAGAGAGAAGGGAAGGAAATGGAGTGAAAAGGAAAGAGGGATGGAGGGTGAGAAAGAGAGAAGGGAGGAAGGAGAGGGAGAGAAAGAGAGAGAGAGAAAGAAGGAGAGAAAGAAAGAAAGAAAGAAAGGAGAGAAAGAGAAAATGAAAGAAACAAAGGAGGGAAGGAGATGAAGAGAAAGAGAAAAAGAGGAAAGGAGGGTGAGAGAGGTGGGGAAGTAATAGAGAAGAGAGGGAATGGAGAAGGAAAGAGAAATACTATCAAATGATAATAGTAATGATGATGACATCAATGATATTGACATTAACAAATGATGATCGTAAAAACAATTATGATAATGATTATGACAATAATCATTGATACTCATAGGTGTAGTAGCAGTAAATCTGACAATCATAACAATAAACATAATTATAGATATAATAATAAACATGGTAATAAACATAACAATAAACATAACAGTAATGATGTCAAAGATTTGAACATTAATAACATTAACAATAACAGTAAAGATAACACTGATAATCACAATCAATAACAACGCAATAGGAGAGAAGACACAGCCAAGAATAAATAAATAAATAAATGAATAAATGATAAAACACAAAAAATTAAAAGGAGAGAAGACACAGCCAAAAATAAATAAATATATAAATAAAAAGTAAATAAATCACAAGATTAAAAGTAGAGAAGACATAGCCAAAAATGAATAAATCACAAAAAATAAAAGGAGAGAAGAACCAGCCAAACATAAATAGATAAATAAATAAAAAAATAAATAAATCACAAAAAAATAAAAGGAGAGAAGACACAGCCAAAAATAAATAAAAAAATGAATAAAAAAGTAAATAAATTGCAAAAAAATAAAAGGAGAGAAGACACAGCCAAAAATATATACATAAATAAATATAAACAAATAAATAAATAATTAATAAATCACAAAAAAATAAAAGGAGAGAATCCACAGCCAAAAAAATGAATAAAAAATAAACAAATAAATACATACATACATAAGCAAACATAACAAAAAATGGATAAATAAATAAAAGGAAAAAAATCTGCCATTCCCGGGCACTTTCAAACTTCCCGCGCTGACCGCCATTTTCCCTCGCGCCATCTTGTCCGAAAGCGATGAAAGATCCACTGTCTCCCGTCGTGTTTTTCGCCGATAAAGAACAAAGAAATGGAAATCGGCTTCGTGTCTGCATAAAAATCCGGAATAAAGGAGACAGAGAAACATTATTCTTGACATTTAGGAGCTGGAACACGAGGAGGTTAGGGAGCGAGGTTGGGGGGTGGGAGGGGAGGGGGGGTGTTAGGAGTTTAAAGGGTGGGTGGGGAAAGGGAAGGGATGGGGGTGGGGGAAGGGAGGTGAGGGAAGGGTAGGGAGGGTGGTTGGGGGGTAAGGGATGGGGTGGGAAGAGGGTAGGGGTGGGGTAGGGGTGAGGGAGTAGGGTAGGGGTGGTTGGGGAAGGGTAAGGGGAAGGGAAGGGTAGGGGGAAGGGTAGGGGTGGTTGGGGGAAGGGAAGGGAAGGGGATGGGGAGAAGGGTAAGGGTGAGTTGGGAAGGGAAGGGAGGTGGTGGAATGGGAAGGGGGTGGTTGGATAAGGGAAGGGAAGGGGTTGTTTGGGAAAGGTAAGGGAAGGGGGTTGGGATGGGAAGTGGATTGGGGGAAGGGAAGGGAGGTGGGGGAAGGGTAGGAGGTGGTTGGGGAAGGGTAAGGATAGGGGTGGGGAAAGGGAAGGGATGGGGGTGGGGGAAGAGGGTAAGGGGAAGGGTTGGGGGAAGGTAAGGGGGTAGGGTAGGGGAAGTTGGGTATGGTAGGGGAAGCTAAGGGGGAGGGGAGTGGAGAAGGGTAAGGGGTGGTTGGGGAAGGGAAGGGGACGGTGGGGGGAAGTAAAGCATGGAAATGAAGGGATAAGGAGAGATTAGTAAGAGGGAGTGAAAGATACGTAGAATATTTTCGGGGAAGGATGGAATAAGAAGAGAAGGGACAAGAAGGATGGAGATAGGCAGGGATAAGTGGTGCTAAAGAAAATGGATAAAAAGGCTAAAAAGAGAAACAGATAAGCAGGCACATAGGCATCAAGACAAACAGGTAGACAGACAGACAGACAGACAGACACATACAAATAGACAGACAGACAGACAAACAGACAGACAAACACACAAGAAGCGGAAAAGGAAATAAAGAGGGAGAGGAGGAGAGAGAAAATGAGAAAAGATGAGAAACACGAAAATTAAAAAGAGAAATGGTAGGATATGCGAAAAGCAAATGGAGGGAATAGAAGGAACGGAGGAGGAGAGAGGGGGAAGAAACAATAAAAGAAAAAACGAATTAGAGAATGATAAAGAACTAGGAGGAAATAGATAGAGAGAAGGGGGAGAGGAAAAGAAAGAGAGATAAAGAGAGATAGAGAGAGAGAGAGAGAGGGAGACAGACAGACAGAAAGGCAAGCAGAGAGAGAAAGAGAGAAAGAGAGAGAGAGAGAGAGATGAATACGACAGAAAATTAAATGACTATAAAGAAGAAGGACAGGAAGGAGAAGGAGAAGAAGAAATAGAAAGCGAAAAGGAGAAGAAAGTTAGGAAAAGAAAAAAGAAGCGAGGATAAGAAGAAAAAGAAGAAAGAGACAAGAAGAAGGAGAAGAAAAAGAAGTAGAAAGCGAAAGAAATAAGGGAGGAAGGGATGGAGAAGAAGCAAGCAAGGAAAAGAGAAAAGAAGCGACGATAAGAAGAGAAACAGGAGACAAGAAGAAGAAGGAGAAGAAGAAAGCGAGCAAAAAAAAAAACACACGAGAATAAGAAAAAGAAGAAGCAGACAAGAAGAAGAAGAAGGAGAGAGGTGAAGAAGTGAGCAAACAAGAAAAAATAACACGGAGACAAGAAGAAGAAGAAGGGGGAGAGGTAAAGAAAGCGAACAAACAAAAAAAACACGATAAGAAGAAAAAAAGAAGGAGAAGAAGAAAAAGAAGACAAGAAGAAAGCAAGGGAAAAAAGAAACAAGGAGAAGAAGAAAAAGAAGACAAGAAGACGAAGAAAAAGAAGAAGCAGACAAGAAGAAGAAGAAAAAGAAAGCGAGAGGTGAAGAAAAGAGCAAAGAAAAAAAAACACGAAGAAGACAAGAAGAAGAAGAAGAAAAAGAAGAAGAAGAAGAAAAGAAAAAGAAAAAGAAGGAGACAAGAAGAAGAAGAAGAAGCAGAAAAGAAGAAGAAGAAGAAAAAAAAGAAGAAGAAGAAAGAAGAAGAAGAAGAAGAAGAAAAGAAGAAGAAGAATGAGCAAAGAAAAAAACACGAAGAAGACAAGAAGAGAAGAAGAAAAAGAATAGAAGAAGAGAGAAGAAGAAGAAGAGGCGAGAAGTGAAGAAATGGGGTGCGAAAGAAAGCGTGTCCCTTCACGGAGGACGATAAGCTCCCCAATGGAGGGTGACGCCGTGACGGAGACCTACCAGCATCTGCTCTTACCGCGAGGGGGCGAGGGGGGGGGGAGGAGAGAGGGGTCATCTGGGGGAGGGGAGGAGGGGGTAAAGTGGTTGGGAGGGGAGGAGGGGTCATCTGGGGGAGAGGGGGTCAACTGAGGGGGAAGGGAGGGGAGAGGGGGTTGGGGAGGGGTGGTAAAGTGGTTGGGTGGGAGGAGGGGGTCATCTGGGGAGGGGAGGGGAGGGTCAACTGGGGGGAGGGGGTCAACTGGGGGATGGGAGGAGAGGGGGTCACCTGGAGGAGGGTTGGGAGGAGGGGGTAATGTGTGGTTGGGTGGGAGGAGGGGGTCACCTGGGGGGAGGGGGATAATGTGGTTGGGTGGGAGGGGGCTGGGGGAATAGGGCAGGGGGTAGTGGTTAAAGTGGTGTTTGGGAGGAGGGGGCTATGGGTGAAGGGGGTAGGGAAGTTAAAGTGGTTGAGTAGGAGGTGAGGAGAGGGGAGCTGGGGGCAGGGGTGTAAACTAGTTGGGTGGGAGGGGGGGTCATGAAGGTAGGCAAAATAAAACAAAAGAACGGGGGAGTAGGAATTGAGAGAGGAGGAGTGGGTTGGGGAATGGGTGTTGGGGACAGACAGGGGGTCGGGACATGGGAAGGGGGTTAATAGAGAAAAGAAAAGAAAGAAAAAGGTTTAAGAAACGAGAAAGAAGGAGAAGCAAGAAGATTATGAGGAGCCGTGGCGATAATGAGAATCGGAAACAGAAAGAGAAGTGGAGGAAGAAAAGAAGAAAAGAAATATGAATGAGAATTAATAATTTCACAGCGTAGGAGATGAGATGAATCTAATTATATGTATGCACATATACATATGTATATGTGTGTGTGTGTGTGTGTGTGTCTGTGTGTGTGTGTGTGTGTATGTGTGTGTGTGTGTATGTGTGTGTGTGTGTGTGTGTGTGTGTGTGTGTGTGTGTGTGTGTGTGTGTGTGTGTGTGTGTGTGCATGCGTGTGTATGTGTGTGTATGTGTGAATTAACTTTGATATGAATTGCAGAATAATTCGAAAATGATTCAGAAGTGAAACTACAGACATGAGCGCCGCACGAGAGGAAACCCACACAGAATGAGAACAAGAAGACAAAACAGAACTCCAAAGCAATAACGAGAGAGAAAAGGTAAACAAAAAACAGCTGATTAGTCTCGAGAGTCAGCTGTTGCCTCTTTGCTGCACCCTCTTGCACGCTTGAGATATTCTAATTGGGTGAACAGGTGTTGCAAACACAGGTAGGGATGAAGGGCTGGCAAGAAACAGATTAAATCATAGGAAATGGAGGTGACAGAGAGACAGACAGATAGATAGACAGAGAGAAAGAGAAAGGCAGATAGAAAGACAGATAGATAGATTGACAGAGAGAAAGATAAAGACAGATAGATAGATAGACAGAGAGAAAGAGAAAGACAGATAGATAGAAAGACAGACAGACAAACAGACAGACAGATAGAAAGACATACAAACAGAGAGATAGATAGACATACAGAGAGAAAGACAGATAGACAGACAAGATTATAGAGTTGACGCGAAACAGATGAAATGATAGTGAATAAAAGATATATACACAGACAGACAGATAGATAGATAGATAGATAGACAGACAGACAGAGATGATATGGAATTTACAAGAAACAGAAAATAGAGATGACAGAGACAGAAAGACAGACAGACATACAGACAGAGAGAAAAGGAGAGAAAGACATCCAGACAGAAATGAAAAGGAATTGGAAAGAAGTGAAATGTAAGGAAATAGAAAACAGACAGATAACCAGGAAGAGAGACAGATAGACAGACAAACAGACAGAATAAGACTGAGAGAGAGAGAGAGGGGGAATTGGGAAAAAAAAACAAGAAAAACAAACATAAGGCGAGAAAACAAACGATGAAGACGTAGAAACGGATAAAAGGAAGAAAGGAAGACACGAAAAACTGAGAGAAAGGAAAAGAAAAACGAAAGAATTAGTAGTAAAAAAGGGAGAAACAGACAAGGCAGAGAAGAATTGTGAATACGCAAAGAGATGGAAGAAAAAGAAGAGAAAGAGAGAGAGAGAAAATTCAAAATTCAAAATATTTATGAGAAGGCGATAGAGAAAGATAGAGAGAGACAGAAGGGAGGAAGAAGAGAGAAACGCTAAGAGAAAACAAAGGAAAAGAGAGAAAGAAACAGAAAGAAACAGTAGATTAAGATAGGAAGCGATAGAAAAAGACAATAAATGAAAAGAGAGAAAGAAACAGGAGAAAACAAAATAAAATAAAAAAAAATAAAATAAAAATAAAAAAACAGAAAGAGACAAAAAAGAAAAAAAAAATAAACAAAGAAAAGAGACAGAAACAAAAATAAAGAGCAAACAAAGCAACAAAGAGGAAAAAAAGAAACACAAAGAGGCAGCGGAATAAAATAAAGAAAAAGAGAAAGAGAGGAGAGAGAAAAACGGAATAAATCTCAGCCCAAAACAACGAGAAACAGAGGTCATTTAAGGTCATTTAAGGTCATTTATCTCCTCCCTTTCTCATGAATCATCGAAGCTAAACTATTCCTCCTTCTCCTCCTCCTTCTTGCTTTCCTTCGCTCTCATTTTCTTTCCTCTTCTTTCTCTCCCCTTTTCTTTCCTTTCTTCTCACGTTCTTCTTTCTTTCTGTCCTCTCTTTCTCTCTCTCTCTCTCTCTCTCTCTCTCTCTCTCTCTCTCTCTCTCTCTCTCTCTCTCTCTCTCTCTCTCTCTCTCTCTCTCTCTCTCTCTCTCTCTCTCTCTCTCTCTCTCTCTCTCTCTCTCTCTCTCTCTCTCTCTCTCTCTCTCTCTCTCTCTCTCTCTCTCTCTCTCTCTCTCTCTCTTTCTTTCTCTCTCTCTTCTTTCTCTTCCTTCTCCCTTTTTACCTTCTCCATTCCCTCCTTCCCTCCTTTCTCTCCCTTATTCTCTCCTTTTTTTCTCCCTTTTCCATCCTTCTCCCTCCTCCTACTCATTCTCTCCCTTCTTCTCTTCCTCCTATTCTCCCTTTTTATCCATTTTGTTGATATTCTCTTTATTCCATAATAGAAGACGTCTGTTGTTAAAAAATTCAAATAGGACCGATTTTCTTATTTGTATTATGAGATTATCACCTTTATCATCATCGTTTTTATTACTTTTATCATCATCATCCCTATCATATCATTATCATTATTACGGTTTCATCTTTCCTTTTATTTTTATTTTTTTTTATTCACCTTCATCACCACACTTCTTATTCTACGATCATTTTAATATATTCAAGTTCCTTCGATTCTCAATTCATTTATATTTTTTCTTGATGTTTCTTCTTCTCTATCAGCTACATTTTTCTTTTTCTTTCTTCTTCTTCTTCTTCTATTTCAACTTCTTTTTTCCTCTTTCTCTAGCTTAACCTTCTCCTTCTCCTTCTCCTCTCCCCCTCTTCTCCATCTTCTCCTTCTCCTTCTTCTTCCTCTCTTCTCCATCTTCTCCTTCTCCTTCTTCTTCCTCTCTCCCCCTCTTCTCCATCTTCTCCTTCTCCTTCTTCTTTTCTCTTTATCTATCTTTTCCTTCTCTTTTTCCTTCTCCTTCCTCTCTCCTCCTCTTCTCCATCTGTTTCTCCTTCCCCACTTCCTCCTTCTCTTCCCCTCATTCTCTTTGTCTATCTCTCTATCACTCTCATTATCAATCGCCTTCTCTTCCTCTTTCTTCTATTCATTTAATTCATCTCCCCCGTTTGGCATTCACAGAAGAATTGATAAAATAAGTGTTAAAGAAATACAAAAGGAAGGAAACCAATACAGATGAATTTGTGTGTGTGTGTGTGTGTGTGTGTGTGTGTGTGTGTGTGTGTGTGTGTGTGTGTGTGTGTGTGTGTGTGTGTGTGTGTGTGTGTGTGTGTGTATCACGATGCTGTGAATAAATTTCTATAAAAAACAAACAAATTAAGCGCTAAACATAAAAAACAAAACAAAATACAAACCAAGAAAAATCAAGGAACAGAAAACACAGAAACCAAGACAAAATTAAAAAAACAAAAACAAAAAAACAAGATCAAAAACAAAAACAAAAAAAAAATATGAACAAAAACCAAAAGAACATATCCGACAAGAAACCCACCTCACCCCCACCCCACCTCCCACCACCCACCCCACCCCCCAACCCCAACCCACCCTCAAAAAAAAAAAAAAAAAAAAAAAAAAAAGAAGCATCCCAGCGTTTAAAAAAAGAAGAATTTTTGGACGGTCGCCATCACTCGTTGTTTCCGCCTCATCAAATATTGCCACGCCATCGACACTTCAGATGATCCATTCCCGGGGATTCCTGATTGAACTCCAAATTCCCGAAGCTGGAGGGGGGTGGGGTGGTAGGAGGGGGGTGGGTGGAAGGAGGGGGGGATGGAGGGTGGGAGGGTGGGAGGGAGGGAGGGAAGGGAGGGTGGGATGAGAGGGAAGGGAAGGGAGGGAGGGAAGGAGGGAGGATGGAGGGTGGGAGGGAAGGAGAGAGGTTGGGAGTGGGGGAAGGGGAGGGGAGGGTATGGGGGAAGGAGGGAGGACAGAGGGTGGGAGGGAGGGGAGTGGGAAGGAGGAGGGAGAGGAGGAGGTTGGGAGGGAGGAAAGGGAGTGGGGAGGTGGAGGGAAGAGGGAGGAGGAGAGGAAGGGGAGGAGAGGGTATAGGGAAGGAGGGAGGATGGAGGAATGGGGAGGTGTGAGGAAAGATGGAAGGAGGGATGAGAGAGTGGGGAAGAGGGAGTGTGGGTGGTGGCGGGAGGAGAGAGGGGGGAAGGTGAGGGAATGGGAAGCAGGAAGAAGGAGGTTAGGAGGGAGGATGGAGGAGGTACCAGAAGAAAGAAAGGAAGATGGAGGGGTGGGAGGAGGGGGAGAAGGAAGGAGATGGGAGGAGAGGGGGAAGGAGGGACTGGGGGTTAGGCAGGAAGGAAGAGAGAGAGAGAGAGAGTGGGGGAGAGAGAGAGAGAGAGAGAGAGAGAATGAGAGAGATGAGAATGAGAGAAGAGAGAAAGAGAGAGAGGGGGATGGAGAGAGGTACCAGAGAGAAAGAGAGGAAGGGGGAGTGAAAAGAGGGGTAAGAGGTGGAGAGAAGAGACCTTAGAGAGAGTGAGAGAGAGGAGGGACTGAGAGAGTTAGAGAGACGAGGGAGAGAGAGAGAGAGAGAGAGAGAGAGAGAGAGAGAGAGAGAGAGAGAGAGAGAGAGAGAGAGAGACAGAGAGAGAGACAGAGAGAAAAAGAGAGAGAGAAAAGAAACGAGAAGGTAGGGGAGGGAAAGGTAGAGCTGGGGAGAGGGGAAGGAATGTTGGGGTTGAAGAGAGGAGTGGGAAGAGGGGGAGGAACAGAGAGACAGGAGAGGAAGAGAGGGAAAAAATAGGAAGAAACTCGTACATAACAAAGACAACAACTACTCGTCTACAGCCAAAACCACAATACCTTATAAACAACAACAAATTAAAAAACTACTTGTATACAAAAAAATACAACTCACAGACAACAAAGACTACAGCAACTTCTCATAAACAACAACAAAATACACCTACTCCTCAGATACAACCGAAAAACTACAGCAACTCCTCATAAACAACCAAAAAAAATACAACTCCTCATAAACAACCATGAAAAATAACACCTACTCCTCATAAACAACCAAAAAAACTACAACTCAAATACATCCAAAAAAATACACCAACTCCTCATAAACAACCAAAAAAACTACACCCACTCCTCATAAACAACCAAAAAAAAAATACAATTCATAAACAACCAAAAAAACTACACCTACTCCTCATAAACAACCAAAAAAAGCTACACCCACTCCTCATATACACCCAAAAATAACACAACACCCCCTCGTACACACACCACGACACCTACCTCCCTCTACACACCCATAACAACGACCCGACAATAACTATGAATCACTCATTTGACACACAATAATGGGAGGCGGTGATGGAAATGTCTCAACCTTAGTGATCTATGACAAGACCTTCACATAACCTTCTGTCGGGAGCGTGTCATACGGGGGTGTCATAGGAGCTGTCCGAACGATTTAGTTTCTGTGTCACGAGAGAGGGGGGGGAGAGAGAGGGAGGGAGGGATGAAGGGAGATAGAGAGGGAGGGAGAGAGAGAGAGAGAGAGAAGAAGAAGAAGAAGGAGAGAGCGAGAGAGAGAGAGAGAGAAGAAGAAGGAGAGAGAGAGAGAGAGAGAGAGAAAGGAAGAGAGAGAGAGAGAGAGAGAGAAGGAAAGAGCGAGAGAGAGAGAGAGAGAGAGAGAGAAGGAAAGAGCGAGAGAGAGAGAGAAGCCGAAATAGAGAGAGAGAGAGGAGGTGGTGTTGGTATGATATACTCGTAAGTTGATGCATTGTGTGTTATTATTATTAATATTATTGTTATTAAGATGATTGGGAATTATGTATCATACAGAAACACTGTCGCCATCTGCTTAGTGAGTGTCAGATTCTCTATATATCTATTTGCTCTTATCTTACTATTTATTTTCTATTTATCTATTTGCTTTTATTTTACTATTTATTCTCTGTTTATCTATTTACTTTTATTTTCCTATTTATTCTCTATTTATCTATTTATTTTTATTTTCCTATTTATTCTCTACTTATCTATTTGCTTTTATTTTCCTATTTATTCTCTATTTATCTATTTGCTTTTATTTTCCTATTTATTCTCTATTTATCTATTTGCTTTTATTTTCCTATTTATTCTCTGTTTATCTATTTACTTTTATTTTCCTATTTATTCTCTACTTATCTATTAAATGAGATGATAAATTGAGAATTGTTATTATTAAGATGATTATTACTATTCAGTTGATTAGGTTTTATGTGGTAGATGAATGAGGGTTCTATTCGTGATGTTGATGTGCTTTGTTCAGGTGTCTTTTGTTTTTTTGTTTTGTTTTGTTTTTGTTTTGTTTTGCTTTTATTTTGTTTCGTTTTGTTTTTGTTTTGTTTTGTTTTGTTGTTTTGTTTTGTTTTTGTTTTGTTTTGTTTTGTTTTGATTTGTGTTTGTCTTTGTTCTATTTTTGTTTTCTTTTTGTTCTGTTTTTTGTTTGTTTTTTTGTTTTGTTTTTGTACAGGTGAGAAGTGGAGAAGCTTGTCCGAGTTAAGGATAAAGTTAAGTGCCTTAATCTACAGGATCGTGTCTTAACCTCTTTACTCCGTTGCGGGGGGGGGGGGGGGAGGCACAAGAACACTGGCCCGTGTAATGATGCTTCAGATATATATCTTGAAGTTTTATTTTTATTTTACTATCTATTCTCTATTTAACTATTTACTGTGTGTCAGATTCACGGAAGAATCATATATATGTGTGTTTGATGCATAAGAATCATATATTTGAGACAGGTGGTGGAAGTATAATACATATGTATGTATGATGCATAAGAATCAAATATATAAGGCAGGTGGTGGAAGTAGGATACATATGTGTGTATGATGCATTAGAATCATATAGTTAACAAACTTGTATTGTAGATAAGATATCATAAATCACGTGACGAATGCAATAGATAGATAAAAGCGAGTGTTGGGAGGAACAGCAGATGGAGAAGAAGAGACGGGGGGAGGGGGGGTGGGGGTCAGAGAACTTGGAGGCAGGGAGGAGGGAGGGGGGAGGGGGGGAGGGCGAAGGTAGGAGTACTTCCCATGGAAAGGAAGTTGATTGCCCAGGTATGTCCCTCTCCCTCCCCTCATCACGCTGGTTGTCTGTCGTCTTCCTCGATTTTTCTTCTTTTTTTTCTTTCTCTCTCTCTCTCTGTCGCTTATTACTTTCTCCCTCTCTATCTTTCTATCTCTTACTCTCTCTCTCTCTCTTTATATATATACACTACACACACACACGCGCGCATTTATATATGTATGTATATATACATTTATATATATATATATATATATATATATATATATATATATATATATATATATATATATATATATATATATATATATATATATTCCCACGTACGCATATAAGCATACCCACTTCTGAAGTCGAGGATGCACGCATAGCCACGCACTCCCCATCAGAACGCTCTCAGTATTTCACTTCCTGTGCTCACCATTTCCAATCGCCTCCCCCGCCCCCCTCTCCTTCCCCTCCGCCCCCTTCCACTAGCCCTCCCTTCCCAACTCACTTCTCACTTCTCACTACCCCTCCTCGCCCCCTCCCTCAGCCCCCTACTTCGCCAGCCCCTTCCCCCTCCTAGTTCTCACTCCCCCTCCCTCCCCCCCTTCCTCCTAAACCTCCTCCCTCCCCCCGCCCTCACCCCCCCCTCCCCCTCACCCCCATCCCCCTTCCCCTCCTCCCCCTTCCCCCACTCCCCCTTCCCCCTTCCCCCTACCCCTCCCACTTCTCACTCCCTCCTCCCTTCCCCTCCTCCTTTCCCCCTCCCTTCTCACCCTCCCCACTCCCCCTCCCCCTTCCTAGTTCTCACCCTCCCCCTTCCTCCATCCCCCTCCCCCCTCACCCTCCCACTTCTCACTCCCTCCTCACCCTCCTCACTCCCCCCTCCCCCACCTCACCCCCTCACCCCCGCCCTCACAATCCCGGGATCGACTCGTAATCCAGCTGTGATCAGCGGTCGCGCCCGTAACCAGCGCGGGGGGGGGGGGGGGTTGCGTCGCCTCTGCTCGCGCGCTAATAACTTCCCGGAGCGCGAAGTTACGGTCGTTGTTGGACTGAATTTGTGTTTTTTTTCGTTTTTTTTTTTTTTTTGGGGGGGGGTTGTTTTGATTTTTGGGTTTATGTTTTTGTTTTTTTTATTATTATTATTATTTTCTGTGTGTTTTTGTTTGTTTGTTTTTGTTTTTTTCTTTGATTTTGTTTTTATCTTCTTTCCATTGTGTGTTTTTGATTGTTTGCTTGCTTGTTTTTGTCTTTGTTTTTTTTTCTTCTTCTTCTTCTTCTTTTCTTTGTGTTTTTTTTTTCTTTTTTCTTTTTCATCTGCATGTGTTTTTCTCGGTGTCTTTGTAACGTTGTTGGTGGTGATGATGTTGACATTTTGTTGTTGATTTTAATTATCATTCTTTGTTGTTGTTGATAATGGTGGTGAAAAGGTTGTTTTTTTTTGTAATGCTGTTGTTGGTGTTGTCTGGTGTTGGTGTTGGTGGAGGAGGAAGTAACGTCGCTCCTTTTGGGAAATTAAATTGTTGGAGATGTTGTTGTTGTTGTTGTTTTTGGTAATGTTTTTGTTGATGTTTTTATGTCGAAGTTGCTTTAGCAGTATTTTGTGTGTGTGTGTGTGTGTGGGTGTGTGTGTGTATGTGTGTGTGTGTTTGTGTGTGTGTGTGTCTGTGTCTGTGTGTGTGTGTGTGTGTGTGTGTCTGTGTCTGTGTGTGTGTGTGTGTGTGTCTGTGTCTGTGTGTGTGTGTGTGTGTGTAAAGATGTTTCCGGTAATAATCTTTATGATAGTAATATCTTTATAGAGATTAAAATGAAGCCAGGTTATATTATATTTTAAAATTGTTTAATCACTGTTGTTGCTTTTCTTTCTTTCTTTCTTTCTTTCTTTCTTTTTTTTCTTTCTTTTTTTTTTTTTTTTTTTTTTGAAGCAATGAGAGTAAAGAGAATTGAATTTTGTAATTAGAGGCAGATTATTCAGACGGGAGAAAGAATGGAGACGGGGGGGGAGGAGGAAAGAGAAGGAAAAGATGAAGAAGAAGAAGATAAAGAAGACCGAAGAAGAAGAAGAAGGAGAAGGGGAGAAGAAGAAGAAGAAGAAGAAGAAGAAGAAGAAGAAGAAGAAGAAGGGGAGAGGAGGAAGGAAGAAGAAGAAGAAGAAGAAGAAGGGGAGAGGAGGAAGGGAGAATTGGGAATGGGGAGTGAGAGACGGAGGGAGAGAGGGGAGAGGAAATAGAAGACTGTGAAGGAAATAAGAAAGTAAGAATGGGAGAAGAGAGAAAAAAAATAGTTTGGGGGAGTGAGGAAATTGGAGAGAACGCGTAAGGAAGAGAAAAAATGAAAGAAGGAGAGGGCATGGAAGGGGGAAAGAGAGAAGAAATATAAAGAAGACGGGAGAAGGAGAAAGAAGGAGATAGGAGGAGAGAGAAAAGAGCAAAAGGAGAGAGAAGAAAGGGAGGAGAAGGATATAAGGATGGAGGGGAGAGAGGAAAAGATAAAAAAGGGAAGGAAGGAAAGACAGAGAATGCGTGAAGAAAAGAAAATGGGAAGGAGGGAAAAAGGCAAGAAAAGGGGTATAAAGAACAAGAATGGAATAAAGACAAGGAGAGAGAGAAGAAGAAAAGGAGGAGAAGAGAAAGTCGTGAGGATATATAAGCCTCAAATCGTAGATCCTTCTCGTCCATTTCAGGATTCTAGGATTTTTCAAGCGAGAGAAAGAGGGAGCTAAGAAACGAAAGGAGAATTCCCAAAACGCTGATAAACGGAGGGAATAGGAAGAAACATAATAACGATCAGGCTAAGGCTTCCCGAAAGTTCGATAAACCAAAGTGAGAGAGAGAGAAAAAAAATCCTTTTTCTCATAGCTTTCTTCTTCTCCTTCTTCTTCTTCTTCTTGCTCCTCCTCCTCCTCCTCTTCGTCAAAATCTTTATCAAAACTTAAGCTATTCATTTTTTCTATTTTTCTATTTTTCTCCAATGAGTTTGTGCTTCAACTTCCCTCGATAATTAAATTTCCATCCCACTTATCAGAATTGAAACCCTTTCCTGATACACAATAAAGATAATAATAAAACAGAAATATTCTTATCACAGGCTCGAGTTTCTTAGGAGATCGTATCTTGTGACAATAAAACAGAAATCGATAAGAGAGTGAACAGGGAGAACGCTTAAAATAAATCGTAAAATTGTATAATTAAGGTTTAATTACGTGTTAGATTTGTATAGAGAGTAAGAGAGTGAACAGGGAGAACGCTTAAAATAAATCGATAAGAGAGTAAGAGAGTGAACAGGGAGAACGCTTAAAATAAATCGATAAGAGAGTAAAAGAGTGAACAGGGAGAACGCTTAAAATAAATCGTAAAATTGTATTATTAAGGTTTATATTCCGTGTTAGATTTATATAGATTGCGATAGTTTACATTGTGAGGCTATAACGAAGTGGGGGATTTACAACGATTTTTTGTAAGAATAAGTATTGATCTATAAGGAAAATGGAGAAGATAAAGTAATAGGAATAACGTATAAGGAGAAAAATGGAAAGAAAAATAATAGCAAGAACGTATATAGAGAAAAATGGAGAAAAAATCAATAAAAACAACGTATAAAGGGAAAATGGAGAAGAAAAAATAATAGCAATGACGTATAAAGAGGAAAAATGAAGAAAAGAAATAATACCAACAACGTATAAAGAGAAAAAGAGAGAAAAAAAATCTTAGCAACAACGATATAAAGAGATATTTCATCTTTTAAGTTTTTTTTTTTTTTTTTTTTTTTTTTTTGGCTTCTTCTTCTTCTTCTTCGTCTTCTTCTTTGTATGAGAAATATTAGCAAGAAGAAAACAGCGCCCCAGAGTACTATTTGGGAATCGGTGCCACCAGTCAGTGGGGTCGTTTGGGAGGAGTGCCAACCGTCAGCCGCGCCATTTGGACTCAATGACACCATTTATAGTGCCATTTGCCCAAGCTACTACTGATCAAATTTGGCACTGGGACAGGGAAGGGCCCCCAGGTAGGAGGGCCATTTAGTGGCACCGTTTAGCAGTGCCGTTTCAGAAGGTGATGCTGGAGGGAGAGAGAAGGGTTCCAACACTCGTTATTATCATTATGCTTTTCTCTCTCTCTTTCCCTTTTTTTTTCTTTGTCTCTGTCTCTCTGCCTCTGTCTCTCTCTCTCTCTCTGTCTCTCTCTCTGTCTCTCTTTCTGTCTCTCTCGCTCTCTCTCTCTGTCTGTCTCTCTCTCTCTCTCTCTCTGTCTGTCTGTCTCTCTCTCTCTCTGTCTGTCTGTCTCTCTCTCTCTGTCTCTCTCTCTCTCTCTCTCTCTCTCTCTCTCTCTCTCTCTCTCTCTCTCTCTCTCTCTCTCTCTCTGTCTGTCTCTCTCTCTCTCTCTCTCTCTCTCTCTCACTCTCTCTCTCTCTCTCTTCTCTCTCTCTCTCTCTCTCTCTCTCTCTCTCTCTCTCTCTCTCTCTCTCTCTCTCTCTCTCTCTCTCTCTCTCTCTCTCTCTCTCTTTCTCTCTCTCTCCTCCTCCTCCCTCCCTCCCTCCTTCCCTCCTTCCCTCCCTCCTTCCCTCCCTCCTTCCCTCCCTCCTTCCCTCCCTCCTTCTCCCCCTTCCTCTCTCTTTCTCTCCCTTCCCTGGCACTCTCACCCTCATGGCAATCAGCGCTGCCACGTGTAGAGTGCCAGCGACGGAGTCCTTTCCATCCTGACCAGACCCCAGTGCCATCGAGTGCCATCGGGCGTGGCACTCTCCTCCACTCGGTCCTTCGGTGCCACGGGGGGTCACGTGATCTCGAGTGTCGGGGAAAGATGCTGTGGGGAAGATAAGATTATTTGTTTGTTTGTTTGTTATTGTGTGTGTTCCATTTACTTCATTTTCTTCACCCTTCGTTTTATTCCCTCTTCCTCCCCTTCCCGTTTCTTTATTCGATCCCTCCCCCCCCCCTCTCCTTCCCCCTTCGATTCTCCCCCCCAACCTTCCAGTCGAAAGCCTAGGCCTAAGAAAATAATAAAAAATAAAATCTTACACTTTAGAAAAAGGCGTCTATTTTTTCCCTATTTTTTCTTCCTCAATACGCCTTACTCTCGCCTTGGTTAGCTCCGAAGAATGTGTTTTATCTCCTAAGACATCTACTTAGAAAATATGTGGATATTTTTCCTTGTAAAGATTCTTTAAGATAGATATTTTGTTGAGGATTTGTTTTTTTCTTAAGGAACAGAGAGAGAGAGAGAGAGAGAGAGAGAGAGAGAGAGAGAGACAGAGAGAGACAGACAGACAGACAGACGGAAAGAGAGAGAGACAGACAGACAGATAGACAGAAAGAGAGAGACAGACAGATAGACAGACAGAAAGAAAGTGAGAGAGAAAGAGAGAGAGAGGCAGACAGACAGACAGACAGAAAGAGAGAGAAGGAGAGAGAGAACGACGGATAGAGAGAGAAAAGAGAGAGAGAGAGAGAGGGAGAGAGATCTGGTGAGTGAATGTTTACACATGCAAACACACTCAGACACGAACAAACTAACAAATATACACACACACCCACGCACATACAAACAAACACATAAGCATTTCAGCATAAAAAAAAACAATAACATTTATTATATCACCACAACCCACCTATGCTATTCTCTTAAACAGCATACCTACCTCAAAGTATATTTCAAGAACGAAACCACACGTAAACTTACCTCTTTACTAATTGATAACAATATATCTCCAAGAAAGACTATATTGCGTGTAATATTTTCTTTTTCTTTCTTTTTTTTTCTTTCTTGTGTGTCTCCAAAACATAGCGTTAATCCTTAGTTCTCAGTTATTCCATTTATTTCACTTCTTTGTTCATTAATTGTTCTTTGTTGTTTTTGTTGTTCCGGGTAAAGTTGTTGTTGGCAGAAAGCTTACTAAGTTTACTAAAGTGAGGTTTGTTTTGTTTACATCTTTGGGGTTGTCTTAGATGGGAGAGAGATGTGATGTTTGATTTATTTACGTAATGCACAGGAAGGGTTGAGAGAAAGAGAGAGAGAGAGAGAGGAAGGGAGGGAGAGAGGGAGAGAGAGAGAGAGAGAGAGAGAGAGAGAGAGAGAACGAGAGAGAGCGAGAGCGAGAGAGAGAGAGAGAGAGAGAGAGAGAGAGAGAGAGAGAGAGAGAGAGAGAGAGAGAGAGAGAGAGAGAGAGAGAGAGAGAGAGAGAGAGAGAGAGAGAGAGAGAGAGAGAGAGAGAGAGAGAGAGAGAGAAAGTGAGAGAGAGAGAGGAGAGAGAGAGAGAGAGAGAGAGAGAGAGAGAGAGAGAGAGAGAGAGAGAGAGAGAGAGAGAGAGAGAGAGAGAGAGAGAGAGAGAGAGAGAGAGGAAAAGAGAGAGAGAGAGGGAGAGAGAGGGAGAGGAAGGGAAAGAGAGAGAGAGGGAGGGAGAGAGAGAGAGAGAAGAGAAGAGAAAGAGAGAGAGAGATAGACAGATAGAGAGAGAGAGAAAGAGAGAGAGAGAGACAGACAGAGACAGAGACAGAGAGAGAGAAAGACAGACAGACAAACAGACAAATAGAGATAGAAAGACAGACATGACAGGTTGGGAGGAAAAGATAGATAGGTGGAGGAAGAAAGAGAGAGAAAGACAGACACAGACAGGCAGACACACGGTCACACAGGCAGACATAGACAGAGAGACATACAGAGACAGAAGGTGGGGGAGGAAACAAACAGACAGACAAACAAACAGATCCAAACAAATAGACAAAGACACAGAAAAACAAAAAGACAAACAAACAAAGGAAGGAAAAAGACATAAAAAAGAGAAAGAAAATGACACAGAAACACAAATAAATACACGCAACCAAATGAAAGAAAAAAGACAAAAAAAAAAAACAGAAAGAAAAATGTAAATTGTACAGGCTTATGTGCGCGCGTACAACCCACTCATACAAGTCTGCGGGTATTCATTCATTAGCGAAAACGCAAATCTTTAATACCACTCGAGGTAGCAAGGCAATAAAACCACACAGCGCACACAACACCAGAAATTCAACCCACATTCATTTTCGGTAAAGAGGTAGGGAGGGGGAAGGGAGAAGGGGAGGGGAGGGAAGGGGAGGGAGAAGGGGAGGGAGGGAGAAGGGGAGGGAGGGAGAAGGGAGAGGGAAGGGAAGGAGAAGTGGAGGAGGGAGAGAGGGAGGGGAAGGGGGAGGAGAAGGGAGAGGGAGGAGGAAAGGGAAGGGAGATGGAGAGAGGGAGGGAAGGGAGGGAGAAGGGAGGGGATGGGAAGGGAAGGGAGAAGGGAGGGGATGGGAAGGGAAGGGGAGGGAGAGAGGGAGAAGGAAGAGGATGGAAAGGGGAGGGAGAG
>NC_091550.1:2024059-2031559 GCF_042767895.1 Penaeus vannamei
GGGGATGGTTGGTGGGCGGGGACGGGGGGCGTAATGGTAGGAGGGGGGAGATAAGAGGGTGGGTTGGAGGGGGAGAGGGAAAGAGGACGAGTGAGGGGGAGGGAAGGAGGGAGGGAGATAGAGGGAGAGTCGAGAGATGAAGGAAGCATGCCACGTTCTCGCAAGAAGTTTGGACAGGCCTTGCTGGATCTCTCGTGAATATATATATATATATATATATATATATATATATATATATATATATATATATATATATATATATGTGTGTGTGTGTGTGTGTGTGTGTGTGTGTGTGTGTGTGTGTGTGTGTGTGTGTATATATATACATATATATATATAAATATATATATAAATATATATATATATATATATATATATATATAAACATATATGTATACATATGTAGATATATATTCATATGTATATGTAAATATATTCATATTGTTGGGAAAGTTGTTCCCAGCTAGTCCATAATGTGTGACTCAGCTTTGTTCCTGGTGTTGTCACAATAATGCCTGTCACAATTTTAAAGCCTGTATTAAAAAAAAAAAAAGATTCAAAGTATGATAGAAAAAAAAAGCTGCAAGTTTGAAGCTGTTATCTATCAGCTGTGGAATTTAAGCTGGTCCAACTGGAAATTTGAAAAAATACCCCATCTTAAATTTTTACAGCCAACCATACATATTCACATATTTTACAATGAATAAACAATGACACATGTTCTTGTCCACATAACAATATCACTAGATTCTATACATTTAACATATTCATTTCTTTTATGAATTACCAGTTTCCATGAGCTAAACTCCTCAACGTGCCAAAAAATAACTTCATGAACTTTCAAAAACATTCCCAGAAACTCTAATATATCAAAATGTCATCTTTATCATTGCAAAACATGATCAATATGTATAAAAATGCAAATATTCGAAGTTCTCATTCTTATTTCAGATGAATTACTTATTGTCAAATTTTCACAGACTTGGCAACATCGGGTAAATATTGGCATCACTGTATATAAAGATAACAGTATAAATGATTTTCACCGAATAAAAAATTTCCTTTAGGCGACAACATATATATATATATATATATATATTGTGAACAAGATTGTTAATACTTATATGATAAATTATCAAAATTAGGATGATTTACAGACACGACAGATAAACAACATCAGTATTTCTAAACCAAATCAAGATCGAGAAATAATGCAGTATCAAATATGTATAAATGAACATATGTGTGTGTGTGTGTGTGTATGTGTGCAAATAAAAGACAAAAATACAGCTCATTACTCCCATTGGCACCTCAAAACTTCCCGCCTCCGAGAGACCAAGTTTCAAAATTCCCGCGCGAGACGTCCATCAGCATGAAACCCAAGCGATGACAAAACACCGACCCCGACGAAGCTCTTCCACGGTACAGGCGATTTTGACCCCTGATGCCCCTTAGCCGAAGATCGGAATTCGGGTGCAGATTCCTCTTTTGAGTTTGCTGCGGAGTATGATGTTGTGTTTGGGGTTGGGGGAGGGGGAGGGGGGGGGGTGAGGGAGGATGGAGGGGAGGGGTGAGGGTGAGGGAGGATGGAGGGAGGGTGAGGGTGAGGGAGGAAGGGGGAGGGTGAGGGTGAGGGAGGATGGAGGGGAGGGGGTGAGTGAGGGAGGATGGAGGGGGAGGGTGAGGGTGAGGGAGGATGGAGGGGGAGGGGGTGGGGGTGAGGGGGAGGATGGAGGGGGGGGGTGCGGGTGAGGAGGATGGAGGGGAGGGGTGGGAGTGAGGGAGAATGGAGGGTGAGAGGTGGGGGTGGAGGGAGGATGGAGGGGGAGGGGTGGGGGTGAGGGAGGATGGAGGGGGGGGTGGGAGTGAGGGAGGATGAAGGGGAGGGGTGGGGGTGAGGGAGGATGGAGGGGGAGGGGTGGGGGTGAGGGAGGATGGAGGGGGTGTGGTGGGGGTGAGGGAGGATGGAGGGAGGGTGGGGGTGAGGGAGGATGGAGGGGGAGGGGTGGGGGTGAGGGAGGATGGAGGGGGAGGGGGAGGGGTGGGGGTGAGAGGGGGGGGAGGGGGTGAGGGAGGATGGAGGGGAGGGGGTGGGAGTGAGGGAGGATGGAGGTGGGGAGGGGTGAGGGAGGATGGTGGGGAGGGTGGGAGTGAGGGAGGATGGAGGGAGGGTGGGGGGTGAGGGAGGATGGAGGGGGGGAGGGGTGGGGGTGAGGGAGGAGGAGGGGGAGGGGGGGTGAGGGAGGATGGAGGGGAGGGTGCGGGTGAGGGAGGATGGAGGGAGAGAGGGGGAGGGGGAGGGGGTGGGGGTGAGGTAGGATGGAGGGGAGGGGGAGGGAGGATGGAGGGGGAGGGGGTGATGGAGGATGGAGGGGAGGGGGGTGAGGGGTGAGGGAGGATGGAGGGGGAGGGGTGGGGGTGAGGGAGGATGGAGGGGAGAGAGGGGGAGGGGTGGGGGTGAGGGAGGATGGAGGGGGAGGGGTGTGGGAGTGAGGGAGGATGGAGGGGGAGGGGTGAGGGAGGATGGTGGGGGAGGGGTGGGAGTGAGGGAGGATGGAGGAGGGGTGGGGGTGAGGGAGGATGGAGGAGGGGTGGGGGGTGTGGGAGGATGGAGGGGAGGGGGAGGGAGGATGGAGGGGGAGGGGGGTGAGGGAGGATGGAGGGGGAGGGGTGCGGGTGAGGGAGGATGGAGGGGGAGGGGTGAGGGTGAGGGAGGATGGAGGGGGAGGGGTGGGGGTGAGGGAGGATGGAGGGGGAGAGGGGGAGGGGGTGGGGGGTGAGGGAGGATGGAGGGGAGGGGTGGGAGTGAGGGAGGATGGAGGGGGAGGGGTGAGGGAGGATGGTGGGGGAGGGTGGGAGTGAGGGAGGATGGAGGGGAGGGGTGGGGGGGTGAGGGAGGATGGAGGGGAGGGGTGGGGGTGAGGGAGGATGGAGGGAGGGGTGGGGGTGAGGGAGGATGGAGGGGGGGGTGGGGGTGAGGGAGGATGGAGGGGGAGGGGTGGGGGTGAGGGAGGATGGAGGGGAGAGAGGAGGAGGGATGGGTGTGAGGAGGATGGAGGGGGAGGGGGGGTGAGGGAGGATGGAGGGGAGGGAGGGAGGATGGAGGGGAGGGGTGGGGGTGAGGGAGGATGGAGGGGGAGGGGTGGGGGTGAGGGAGGATGGAGGGGAGGGGTGGGGTGAGGGAGGATGGAGGGGGGAGGGGTGGGGGTGAGGGAGGCACGGAGGGGAGGGGTGGGGGTGAGGGAGGATGGAGGGGGAGGGGTGGGAGTGAGGGAGGATGGAGGGGGAGGGGTGGGGGTGAGGGAGGATGGAGGGGAGGGGGTGGGGGTGAGGGAGGATGGAGGGGAGGGGGTGGGGGTGAGGGAGGATGGAGGGGGAGGGGTGGGGGTGAGGGAGGATGGAGGGGAGGGGTGGGGGTGAGGGAGGGTGGAGGGGGAGGTGGGGGAACAGAGGTCGAAGGAGAAATAGTTTTTTTTTCATAGGGATATTTTTTGAGGATGCTATGGGTCTTAATTAATTTCCCTCCCGAATCCAAATTAATTTTTTACAAAATAAGGGACAAAATAAAAGAAAAGGCACATTGAAAAAACAAAATAGTGGTATTACCTATACAGACCCAGAACAAAATCTGTCGTATTGTATTAATAAAAGCTTTAAATAACTCAGTTTCTGTCGATCCTCTTCACAAATTACTCGCCTTTGAGATCTATATTTCCTGTGCCTAAAATAATTGACATATTTGATAACAGAAGTTCGTAAAGCTGAATTTTAAAGATAAATATATAAGGATCTCGCCTCAAGTGAATACAAACTGTACGAGAATGGCCTAGGTCTGTGAGAATTATTATGATTATGACGAAACTGGTGACCATGATAATGCTATGAATAAAACCCAACCTGCTATTCCTGCCTTTTCTCTTTTTATCTCTCTCTCTTTCTCTTATCTCTCTCCCTCTTTCTCCCTCTCTCTCCCCGCCTCCTCCTCTTCTTCGTCCTCCTCCTCCTCTTCCTTCTCCTCCTAGTAGTGTTAGAAGCTATAGCAGCTTTTTTTTCTCTCTTTTTATCTCTCTCTCTTTCTCTTATCTCTCTCCCTCTCTCTCCACCTCTCTCCCCTCTTCTTCTTCCTCCTCCTCCTCTTCCTCCTTCTCCTCCTAGTAGTATTAGAAGCTATAGCAGCTTTTTTTTTCTCTCTCTTTTTATCTCTCTCTCTTTCTCTTATCTCTCTCCCTCTTTCTCCCCCTCTCTCCCCGCCTCCTCCTCTTCCTCCTTCTCCTCCTCCTCTTCTTCTTCCTCCTCCTCCTCTTCCTCCTTCTCCTCCCATTAGTGTTAAAAGCTATAGCAGCAGCTATAGAAATAACAATAATGATAGCAATCTAGCAGTTTCAACGCAAAACAAAATATTAGCTCCACAAAACGCAAGCAAAACAAAATTCGCCCAAAACTTGTACTATTTGTGATTATTTTCCTCCGTGCATTTCGTCATAAGCAACCATTACCTCGCCCCCAATAGCCTGTACAAGAACCCCTTCCTGAACAAGCGCACGCAATAGTGAAGCATCCAATGGGTTTTCTAGCTGAACAACCGCAATCTACGCAACATAACTGTGTACAACGACTGTTTAAAAACCCAACCGGAACGCGGGTTCTTCTCTCTCTCTATCTACCTATCTATCTGTCTATTTATCTATCTATCTATCTATCTCTCCTTCTATCTCTCTCTGTATCTCTCTCTCTCTCTCTCTCTCTCTCTCTCTCTCTGCATCTCTCTCTCTCTCTCTCTCTCTCTCTCTCTCTCTCTCTCTCTCTCTCTCTCTCTCCCTCTCTCTCTCTCTCTTCTCTTCTCTCTCCCCCTCTTTCTAATTTCTGTCTCTTCTCTCTCTCTCTCTCTCTCTCTCTCTCTCTCTCTCTCTCTCTCTCTCTCTCTCTCTCTCTCTCTCTCTCTCTCTCTCTCTCTCTCTCTCTCTCTCTTCCTTCTCTCTCTCCCTCTTTCTAATTCTGTCTCTTTCTCTCTCTCACTCTCTTTCTCTCTCTCTCTCTCTCTCTCTCTCTCTCTCTCTCTCTCTCTCTCTCTCTCTCTCTCTCTCTCTCTCTCTCTCTCTCTCTCTCTCTAAAAAAAAAAAAGAAAAAAAAATCTCTAGCACGTATATACAACACCATTTTCTCCACAAAAAACACTAGCGAAGTATCCACCACCTCGAGCGGGTTGGAGGCTTCGCTATCGACACTGTACCCGGGATAACACAGCGGTACACGCACTCGGTACCCTAAGCGGTAGTAGTGTGGAAGGGTTATTTGTGACAAGATATCCTGCCGATTACCACGCTACACTTGCAGGGTGTAATGCAGTGTGTGCTTCCCTAAGTAGCCATTGTTATCGTGATTACTATCATCGTTATGAGAGAGAGAGAAGGAGGGAGAGGGAAGGAGAGGGAGATGGAGAGGGAGAGAGAGAGAGAGAGGAGGGAGAAGGAGAAGGAGAGAGAAGGAGAGGGAGAGAGAGAAGGAGAGTGAGGGAGAGGAAGAGAGAGAGAGAGAGAGATAGAGAGGGAGAGGGAGGGAGAGGGGAGAGAGAGAGAGAGAAGGAGAGGGTGGGAGAGAAAGAGAGAGACAGAGAGAAGGAGAGGGAGGGAGAAGGAAAGAGAGACAGAGAGAGAGAAGGAGAGGGTGGGAGAGAGAGAGAAGGAGAGGGTGGGAGAGAGAGAGAAGGAGAGGGTGGGAGAGAGAGAGAAGGAGAAACACAGAGAGAGAGAGAAGGAGACACAAAGAGAGAGAGAAGGAGAGACACAGAGAGAGAGAGAAGGAGAGACACACAGAGAGAGAGAAGGAGAGACACACAGAGAGAGAGAAGGAGAGACACACACAGAGAGAGAAGGAGAGGGAGGGAGAGAGACAGAAAGAGAGAGAGAAGGAGAGGGAGAGAGGGAAAGAGAGAGAGAGAGAGAAAGATAGATAGAGAGAAAGAGTGAGAACGATAGATAGAGAGAGACAGAGGGAGAGAGATAAGTATCTTTAGTCTCCTGTCATATGATACTGCTAACGAAATACTGTAATACGAATCTGATATTTAATTAGAGCTCAAATTAAGACAAAATACAAGAAGGGCATCATTGCACCATTCTTCTTACATAATCGATTGCATGTGTTTTTGATATTCTCATTAGAGCATATTATCGTGTATCTTTCGAAATATAAGTGATGTGACTTTTAGATAAGAAAGGTTTCAGAAGATCAAATGAAGAAGTTAAAGGCGTGGGCTGAGTGGGCGGTCTTGCTGCATCATGGTCCTCTCAGCTTGGGTGAATTTCCAGATTAGTTTCTCTGTTTGTCTGTCTGTCTGTCTCTGTTTCTTTCTGTTTCTCTCTTCCTCTGTGCGTGTGTGTGTTTCTTTCTATTTCTCTTTTCCTCTCTTTCTCTCTCTCTCTCTCTATCTATCTATCTATCTATCTCTCTCTCTCTCTCTCTCTCTCTCTCTCTCTCTCTCTCTCTCTCTCTCTCTCTCTCTCTCTCTCTCTCTCTCTCTCTCTCTCTTCTCTCTCTTCCTCTCTCTCTTCCTCTCTCTCTATCTATCTACCTTTCTCTCTCTATCTATCTCTTTTCTCTTAATTCCAACTCTCCCATTTCTTCCCTTCCAATCCCCCTCCCCTCCCTCCCCCCCCCCCCTTCTTTCCTCCTACACAACTAAAATATTATTATCATAGATAGCGAAGGGAAACTGTTCCATTAATCCTACGAACATATTAATCCCATATTTTTCTATGCATATATTCGAGGAGTTTCTCCGCCTTTCTTTCAAAGTTGTCATTCGTTCTCCCTGTCCTTGTCAATCATCAACCGCTCCTCTCCCTCCTCCTCCTCCTCCCCCTCCTCCTCCTCCTTCTCCTTCTTCTTCTTCTCCTCCTCCTCCTCCCATTCCTCTCCTTCCTCCTCCTCCATCTTCTTCTCCTCCTCCTCCTCCTCCTCCTCCTCCTCCCTCCTTCCCTCCCCCCTCCATCTTCCTCCTCCCTCTCCATGACCTCCTCCTCCTCCTCCTCCTCCTCCTCCCCCTCCTCCTCCTCCCCCTCCATCACCTCCTCCCCCTCCTCCTCTCCCTCCTCCTCCTCCTTCCTTTCCCCCTTCTCCCCCTCCTCTCCTTTCTCCCCCCTCCCTCTTCCTCCTCTCCCTCCTCCTCCTCCTCCTTCCTTTCCCCCTTCTCCCCCTCCTCTCCTTCCTCCCCCCTCCATCTTCCTCCTCCCTCTCCATGACCTCCTCTCCTCTCCTCCTCCCTCCTCCCTCCTCCTCCCCCTCCATCACCTCCTCCTCCTCCTCCTCCTCCTCCTCCCCCTCCATCACCTCCTCCTCCCCTCCATCACCTCCTCCCCCTCCTCCTCTCCCTCCCTCCTCCTCCTTCCTTTCCCCCTTCTCCCCCTCCTCTCCTTTCTCCCCCCTCCCTCTTCCTCCTCTCCCTCCTCCTCCTCCTCCTTCCCTCTCCCCCATCTCCCCCTCCTCTCCCTCCTCCCCCTC
>NC_091550.1:2044059-2046559 GCF_042767895.1 Penaeus vannamei
CCACCATTCCTCCCCCATCTTCTCCTCCTGCTCCACCTCCTCTTATTCTGTTTTTTCTCCTCCTCCTCCTCCCCCATTATTTCTCCTCCTCCTCCTCCTCCATTTTTCCTCCTCCTCCTCCATCTTCTTCTTCTCCTTCTCTTCCACTTTCTTCTTTTCCTCCTCCTCCTCTTCCTCCTCCATTATTTTCCTCCTCCTCCATTTTTTTCCTCCTCCTCTTCCTTTCTTTCCTCCTCCCTCCTTCCCTCCCTCCTCCCTCCCTTCACCCCTCCCTCCCTCCCTCCCTTACCACCCCTCTCTCTCCTCTCTCCATCCCTCCTCCCTCCTCCCTCACCCCCTTTCTTTCCCTCCCTCCCTCACCCCCCTCCTCATCCCTTCCTCTCCCTCCCCCCCTCACCATCCCCCCTAACCACCCCCTCTCTCCTCTCCCTCCCTCACCAACCCCTCCCTCTCTCCCTCCCTCCCTCCTCACCACCACCCCTCTCTCTCCTCTCTCTCCTCTCTCCCTCCCTCACCACCACCCCTCACCCCCCTCCTTCCTTCCCTCCCTCCCTCACCAACCCCCCTCTCTCCTCTCCCTCCCTTTCTCTCCCTCCCTCTCCCTCCCTCCCTCCCCACCCCCCTCTCTCCTCTCCTTCCCTCCCTCCCTCACCACCCCCTTCTCTCCTCTCCCTCCCTCACCATCCCTCTCTCCCTCCCTCACCCCTTCCCTACCTCCCTCACCAAACCCCCCTTCCCTACATCCCTCTCCCTCTCTCCCACATCCCTTCCTCCCTCCCTCCCTCACCACCCTCCTCCCATTCTTCCTCACCCCTTCCCTCACCCTCCCTCACCACCACCCCTCTCTCTCCTCTCTCCCTCCCTCCCTCACCACCCCCCTCTCTCACCCTCCCTTCCTCCCTCCATCCCTCCCTCACCAACCTCCCCCCTCACCCCCCTCCATCCCTCCCTCCCACCCCCTCTCTCCCTACCACCACTCTCTCTCCCTCCTTCCCTCACCAACCCCTACCTCCCCCCCTAACCACCCCCCTCCCTCACCCCCTTCACCATCCCTCCCTCTCTCACCCCTCTCTCCCTCCCTCCCTCCTTCACCACCCACCCCTCTCTCTCCTCTCTCTCCCTCCCTCCTTCACCACCCACCCTTCTCTCTCCTCTCTCCCTTCCCCCTTCACCACCCCCTCTCTCCTCTCCCTCCCTCCCTCACCACCACCCTCCTTTCTTCCTTCCCTTCCTCACCACCACCCTCACCCCTCCCTCCCCCCCCCCCCTCTCTCCATCCCTCCCCCCCTAACCACACCTCCCCCTCTCTCCTCTCTCCCTTCACCACCATCCCCATCTCTCCTCTCTCCCTTCCCCCGCAGGAGCCAATACCACAAGGACTGCTGCCCTTGTCTCCTTCGCTACTCCTTCGTCACGCGAGTCGAGACGCTGACGGAGGACCTGGCCCACGTCTTCGGAGTGCTTGGCATTCCCTCGGATCCTTCGGTCTCCTTGAACAGGATCCGGAAGTCGTATGATGATCCTTATAAGGAGTTGAGGTGAGGGGGATGGGCGTGGTTTGTCTTGTTTGTTTATTCGTTGTTGTTATTTTTATTATTATGTTCTTATTATTGATATTATAATGATTATTGCTATTATCACAATTATATTTTATTATGATTATTGTTATTATCATTATTATTATTATTATCATTAGAGGTAGTACTAGTATTATAGTTTTGATCGTTATTCACTATTATCATCATTGCTATTATATCCTTATTATTCCTGTTATCATCAATATCATTATTACCATCATTGCTATTATTATTATTATTATTATTATTATTATTATTATTATTATTATTGTTGTTGTTGTTGTTGTTGTTGTTGTTGTTAATATCATTGTTATTACTGCCATTATGATTATTATCATTATCATTTTAATACTATTATCTTCATCATCATTGATTTTATTATTATCATTATCATAATTATCATTATCATTATCTTTATTATCAATGATATTATCATTATCATCATCATCATTATCATCTTTATCCTAATTATTATCATTATCATCATCATCATCATCATCATCATTATTATTTGCCATCATTGCCATTATTATTATCATTAATGTTTTTCTAGTTGTTGCTGTCATTAATATTGTTATTCATTTTGTTATTATCATTGTTTTTACTTATAGCTATCACCCTCATTATCATTATTTTTATTATCAATGATATTATCATTATCATCATCATCATTATCATCTTTATCCTAATTATTATCATTATCATTATCATCACCATCACCATCATTATTATTTGCCATCATCATTATCATTATTGTTTTTCTAGTTGTTGCTGTCATTAATATTGTTATTCATTTTGTTATTATCATTGTTTTTACTTATAGCTATCACCCTCATTATCTTTTTTTCTTTTCTTAATCTTCTTTTTTTTCTTCATTTTCAGATATTACCGAAAAGTTCCCTTGGCGATTCGGAAGGAACTGT
>NC_091550.1:2059059-2066559 GCF_042767895.1 Penaeus vannamei
GTAATTCTTTAAGTGTGTGGAGTAAACTTTTTATTTATTTATTTATTTATTTATTTATTCATTTATTTATTTTACTTTTTTTCGTCTTCTTAAAGTCTGCTTCTACCACGCTTCTTTCTCGCATCTCGATCTATCTATATATGAATCTGTCTATTTACCTATCTAAGCATCTGTCTGTCTGTCTGTCTATCATTCTCTCTCTCTCTCTCTCTGTCTCTCTCTCTCTCTCTCTCTCTCTCTCTCTCTCTCTCTCTCTCTCTATCTTTCTCTTTCTCTCTCTCTGCCTGTCTCTCTCTGCCTGTCTGTCTCTGCCTGTCTCTCTCTGTGTGTCTCTCTCTTTCTCTCTCTCTCTCTTTCTCTTTCTCTTCTCTCTCTCTCTCTCTCTCTCTCTCTCTCTCTCTCTCTCTCTCTCTCTCTCTCTCTCTCTCTCTCTCTCTCTCTCCCTCTCTCTCTCTCCCTCCCTCTCTCTCTCCTCCTCCCTCCCTCCCTCCCTCCTCCCTCCTCTCCTCCCAACCCCTCCACAACCCCCATACCCTCCCCCTCCATCCCCATACCCCCTCCCATCCCCCCATACCTCCACCTCCCCTAAGCCCATCCCCCTTTCCCCAACCCCCCATAACCCCCCTCCATCCCCCTTACGCCCCTCCCCCCTTTTCCCCAACCCCCTCCTACCCCCCCTTTCCCCAACCCCCCATACCCCCATACCTCCCTCTCCCTCCCCCTAAGCCCCCCCTTTTCCCCAACCCCCTCCTACCCCCCACCCCCCTACCTCCTCTTCCCTCATTAAATCACCTCATGATTCGAGGGGAAATCGAGGAGGGATTCCTCTCCGTCGCCGGGATTGCGTCGGGATTGTCGTCTCGGCGCCTCGTTGCCTGGCGAAGCATTGGCTTTTTCTTTCGTTCTTCTTATTCTTTTTCTTCTTTTCTTCTTCTTATTCTTCTTTCGATGTCTTTTTTCTTGTTTCTTCTCCTTTTTTTTCTTCTTCTTATTTCTTCTTCTTTCGATGTTCTTTTTCTTCGTTTTTCGATGTCTCCTTTTTCTTTTTTCTCTCTTTCTCCTTCTTCTTCTTCTTCGTTTTTCTTCTTCTTTCGATGTTCTTTTCTTTCTGTTTTTCTTCTCCTTTTCGTTTTTCTTCTCCTTTCTCTTCTTTTTCTTCTTCTTTTTGCCTGGCGAAGCATTAGGGGTTTCTTGTTTCGTTTTCTTCTCCACTTTTCTTCTCCTTCTCACTTTCTTCTTCTTCTTCGCCCTTTCTTTTCTTCGCTACTTTTCTTTCGTCTTTCGTTTTCTCACTTTCTCTTTTTCTTTCTTTCTTTTTCTTTTTCGATGTTCTTTTTCTTTCGTTTTTCTTCCCCTTTCTCTTTTCTTCTTCTTCTTCTTTTCGATGTTCTTTTTTCTTTCGTTTTTCTTCTTCCTTTTTCTTTTTTCTTCTTCTTGCCTCTTTTCGATGTTCTTTGTTCTTTTCGTTTTTCTTTCTCCCTTTTCTTTTTTTCTTTCTTGTTTCTTTTTTCTTTTCTTCTTCTTTTTGCCTGGCTAAGCATTTGGTTTTTCTTTTTCGTTTTTCTTTCTCCTTCTTCTTCACTTTTTCTTCTTCTTTTCGATTTTTCTTCTTCTTCTTCTTCCCATAGCTTCTTTTTCTCTTCTTTTTCTTCTTTTTCTCCTTTTCAGATTTTTTCTTCTTTTTTCTTCTTTTTCTTCTTTCCTTCTTCTTCTTTTTCTCTTCTTTTTTCTTCTTCTCTGTTTCCTCTTCTTTTCATTTTCTTCTTTTCGATTTTTTTCTTTTTTTCTTCTTTTCTTCTTCTGTTCTCTTCTTCTTCTTTTTCTTTTTCTTCTTTTCTTCTTCTTTTCTTCTTCTTGTTCTTCTTCTCTTTTTCTTCTTCCTCTCTCTATACTCCCCTCCATCTCCCTCTACCCCGCCTCCCCCCCTTTCCCCAACCCCCTCCTACCCCCCTCACCCCTACCTCACTCTTCCCTCATTAAATCACTCATGATTCGAGGGAAATCGAGGAGGGATTCCTCTCCGTCGCCGGGATTGTTGCGTCAGGGATTGTCGTCTCGGCGCCTCGTTGCCTGGCGAAGCATTGGATTTTTTCTTCTTTCTTCTTCTTTCGTTTTTTCTTCTGCTGTCTTTTCTCCTTCTTCTTCTTATGTTTTTTCATGTTCTTCTTCTTTCGTTTTTCTTCTCCTTTTCTCTTTTCTTCTTCTTCTTCTTCACGATGTCCTTTTTCTTTCGTTTTTCTTCTTCTTTTCTTTCGTTTTTCTTCTTCTTTTCTTTCGTTTTTCTTCTTTCTTCTTCTTTCGTTTTTCTTCTCATTTTCATTTTCTTGTTCTTCTCTCTTTTCTTTCTTCTTCTTTGCCTGTGGCTTGAAGCATTAGGGTTTTTTCTTTCGTTTTTCTTCTCCTTTTCTTCTCCTTCTTTCTTTCTTCTTTTTCGATTTTTTTTCTTCTTTTTCTTCTTCCTGCTTCTTCTTTTTTCTCTTCTTTTTCTTCTTTTTCTCCTTTTCGATTTTTTTCTTCTTTTTCTTCTTTTTTTCTGCCTTCTTCTTTTTTCTCTTCTTTTTCTTCTTCTTTTTCCCTTTTCTTTTTCATTTTTCTTCTTTTCGATTTTTTTTTCTTTTTTTCTTCTTTTCTTCTGTTCTCTTCTTCTTCTTTCTCTTTTTCTTCTTCCTCCTTCTTCTTCTTCTTGCTTCTTTCCTCTCTTCTTCTTCTTCCTTTTCTTCTTCCTCCTCCTCCCTCCCTCCCCCCCTCTTCTTCTTCTTCTCCTTCTTTTTTCCTCCTCCTTCTCCTCTCTTCTTCTTCTTCCACCCACATTACCTTTCTCTCTCTCTCTCTCTCTCCCTCCCTCCCTCCCTTTCCCTCCACAACCCCCATGTGCCTCCCCAACCCCCCTCCATCCACCTACGCCCTCCCTCCCCCACTTTCCCCAACCCCCTCCCCCCACCCCCTACCTCCTCTTTCCCTCATTAAATCACCTCATGATTCGAGGGAAATCGAGGGAGAGGATTCCCTCCTCCGTCGCCAGGGATTGCGTCGGGATTGTCGATCTCGGCGCCTCGTTGCCTGGCGAAGCATTGGGTTTTTTCTTCTTTCTTCTTCTTTCGTTTTTCCTCTCCTTTCTCTTTTTTCTTCTTCTTCTTATTCTTTTCGATGTTCTTTTTCTTTCGTTTTTTCTTCACCTCCTTTTCTCTTTTCTTCTTCTTCTTCTTATTCTTTTCGATGTTCTTTTTCTTTCGTTTTTCTTCTCCTTTTCTCTTTTCTTCTTCTTCTTCTTATTCTTTTCGATGTTCTTTTCTTTCGTTTTTCTTCTCCTTTTCTCTTTTCTTCTTCTTTTTCTTTTCGTCATTCTTTTCTTTCGTTTTTCTTCTCCTTTCTTTTCTTCTTCTTCTTCTTTTTCGATGTTCTTTTTCTTTCGTTTTCTTCTCCTTTTTCTCCTTTTCTTCTTCTTACTTCTTATTCTTTTCGATGTTCTTTTTCTTTCGTTTTTCTTCTTCTTTCTTTTTCTTTCGTTTTTTCTTCTTCTTTTTCTTTTCTTCGTTTTTCTTCTTCTTTTTCTTTCAGTTTTTCTTCTCTTCTTTGCGATGTTCATTCTTTCTTTCGTTTTTCTTCTCCTTTCTCTTTTTCTTCTTCTTCTTCTTTTCGATGTTCTTTTTCTTTCGGTTTTCTTCTCCTTTTCTTCTCTTTTTTCTTCTTCTTCTTCTTTCTCTTTTCTTCTTCTTATCGATGTTCTTTTTCTTTCGTTTTTCTTCTCCTTTTCTCTTTTCTTATTTTTTTCTCTTTTCTTCTTCTTTTCGATGTTCTTTTTCTTTCGTTTTTCTTCTCCTTTTCTTTTTTCTTGTTTTTTTCTCTTTTTTTCTTCTTTTTGCTTGGATAAGCATTGGGTTTTTTCTTTCGTTTTTCTTCTCCTTTGCTTCTCCTTTTTCTTCTTCTTCTTCTTTATTTTTCTTCTTTTTTTCTTCTTTCTTTCGTTTCGTTCTTCTTCTTTTGGATGTTCTTTTTCTTTCGTTTTTCTTCTCCTTTTCATTTTTTCTTTGTTTTTTTTCTCTTTTCTTCTTCTTTTTCTTTCGTTTTCTTCTTCTTTTCGATGTTCTTTTTTCTTTCGTTTTTCTTTCTCCCTTCTTCTTTATTTTTTTCTTCTTTTTTCTTCTTCTTTTCGATGTTCTTTTTCTTTCGTTTCTTCTTCTCCTTTTCATTTTTTCTTGTTTTTTCTCTTCTTCTTCTTCTTTTGCCTCGCTAAGCATTGGAGTTTTTCTTCTTCTTCTTCTTTTTCTTTCCGTTTCTTCTTCTTCGATGTTTCTTTCTTCTTTCGTTTTTCTTTCTCCCTTTTCATTTTTCTTGTTTTTTTTTCTTCTTTCTTATCTTTTTGCCTCGCTAAGCTTCATTGGGTTTTTCGTTCGTTTTTCTTTTCTCCTTTTCTTCTCCTTTTTCTTCTTCTTTTCGATTTTTTTCTTCTTTTTCTTATTCTCTTTCGGTTTTTCTTTTCTTTCGTTTTTCTTCAACTTCTTTTTCTTTCGTTTTTCTTCTTCTTTTCGATGTTCTTTTTCTTTCGTTTTTTCTTCTCATTTTCATTTTTCTTGTTTTTTTCTCTCTCTCTTTCTTCTTCTTTTTGCCTCGGCTAAGCATTCTGGTTTTTTCTTTCGTTTTCTTCTCCTTTGCTTCTCGCTTTTCTTCTTCTTCTTCTTTTATTTTTCTTCTTCTTTTCTTCTTCTTTTTTTCTTTTTGCTTCTTTTTGATTTTGTTTTCCCTTTTTTTCTTCCCTACCCCCCTCCTCCATCCCCCTAAGCCCAACCCCCCATAACAGCTTCCCCCTCCTACCCCCCTCCTACCCCCCGCCCCTACCTCCTCTTCCCTCATTAAATCACCTCATGATTCGAGGGGAAATCGAGGGAGGGATTCCTCTCCGTCGCCGGGATTGCGTCGGGATTGTCGTCTCGGCGCCTCGTTGCCTGGCGAAGCATTGGGTTTTTTCTTCTTTCTTCTTCTTTCGTTTTTCTTCTCCTTTTCTCTTTTCTTCTTCTTCTTCTTATTCTTTTCGATGTTCTTTTTCTTTCGTTTTTCTTCTCCTTTTCTCTTTTCTTCTTCTTCTTCTTATTCTTTTCGATGTTCTTTTTCTTTCGTTCTTCACCTTTCGTTTTCTTCTTCTTTTCTTCATTCTTTTTCGATGTTCTTTTTTTCTTTCGTTTTTCTTCTCCTTTTCTCTTTTCTTCTTCTTCTTCTTTTCGATGTTCTTTTTCTTTCGTTTTTCTTCTCCTTTTCTCTTTTCTTCTTCTTCTTCTTTTCGATGTTCTTTTTCTTTCGTTTTTCTTCTCCTTTTCTCTTTTCTTCTTCTTCTTCTTATTCTTTTCGATGTTCTTTTTCTTTCGTTTTTCTTCTTTTTTTCTTTCGTTTTTCTTCTTCTTTTCTTTCGTTTTTCTTCTTCTTTTCTTTCGTTTTTCTTCTTCTTTGCGATGTTCTTTTTCTTTCGTTTTTCTTCTCCTTTTCTCTTTTCTTCTTCTTCTTCTTTTCGATGTTCTTTTTCTTTCGTTTTTCTTCTTCTCCTTTTCTCTTTTCTTATTTTTCTCTTTTCTTCTTCTTTCGATGTTCTTTTTCTTTCGTTTTTCTTCTCCTTTTCTCTTTTCTTATTTTTTTCTCTTTTTCTTTCTTCTTTTCGATGTTCTTTTTCTTTCGTTTCTTCTTCTCCTTTTCTTTTTCTTGTTTTTTTCTCTTTTTTCTTCTTTTGCTTGGATAAGCATTGGGTTTTTTCTTTCGTTTTTCTTCTCCTTTGCTTCTCCTTTTTCTTCTTCTTCTTCTTTATTTTTTTCTTCTTTTTCTTCTTCTTTTCTTTCGTTTTTCTTCTTCTTTTGGATGTTCTTTTTCTTTCGTTTTTCTTCTCCTTTTCATTTTTTCTTGTTTTTTCTCTTTTCTTCTTCTTTTTCTTTCGTTTTCTTCTTCTTTTCGATGTTCTTTTTCTTTCGTTTTTCTTTCTCCTTCTTCTTTATTTTTTCTTTTCTTCTTCTTTTCGATGTTCTTTTTCTTTCGTTTTTCTTCTCCTTTTCATTTTTCTTCTTTTTTTCTCTTTTCTTCTTCTTTTTGCCTGGCTAAGCATTGGGTTTTTCTTCTTTCTTCTTCTTTTCTTTCGTTTTTCTTCTTCTTTTGGATGTTCTTTTTCTTTCGTTTTTCTTCTCATTTTCATTTTTCTTGTTTTTTTCTCTTTTTTCTTCTTCTTTTTGCCTAGCTAAGCATTTGGTTTCTCTTCTCCTTTTCTTCTCCTTTTTCTTCTTCTTTTCGATTTTTTTCTTCTTTTTCTTATTCTTTTCGGTTTTCTTTTCTTTCGTTTTTCTTCTTCTTTTCTTTCGTTTTTCTTCTTCTTTTCGATGTTCTTTTTCTTTCGTTTTTCTTCTCATTTTCATTTTTCTTCTTTTTTTCTCTTTTCTTCTTCTTTTTGCCTGGCTAAGCATTTGGTTTTTCTTTCGTTTTTCTTCTCCTTTTCTTCTCCTCTTTCTTCTTCTTTTCGCTTTTTTTTCTTCTTTTTCTTCTTCTTTTTTTCTTTTTCTTCTTTTCGATTTTGTTTTCCCTTTTTCTTTCCCCCTACCCCCTCCTCCATCCCCCTAAGCCCAACCCCCATAACCCCTCCCCACCCCCCTCCTACCCCCCCACCCCCTACCTCCTCTTCCCTCATTAAATCACCTCATGATTCGAGGGGAAATCGAGGGAGGGATTCCTCTCCGTCGCCGGGATTGCGTCGGGATTGTCGTCTCGGCGCGTCGTTGCCTGGCGAAGCATTGGCTTTTTCTTCTTTCGTTTTTCTTCTCCTTTTCTTTTTCTTCTTCTTCTTTTCGATGTTCTTTTTCTTTCGTTTTTCTTCTCCTTTTCTTTTTTCTTATTTTTTTCTCTTTTCTTCTTCTTTTTGCCTGGCTAAGCATTGGGTTTTCTTCTTTCTTCTTCTTTTTCTTCTTTTCGATGTTCTTTTTCTTTTCGTTTCTTCTTCTCCTTTCTCTTTTTTCTTTTTCTTGTTCTTTTCGATGTTCTTTTTCTTTCGTTTTTCTTCTTTTCTTTCGTTTTTCTTCTCCTTTTCTCTTTTCTTCTTCTTATTCTTTTTTTTTTCGTTGTTCTTTTTCTTTCTTTTTTCTTCTCCTTTTCTCTTTTCTTATTTTTTTTTCTTTTCTTCTTCTTTTTGCCTGGCTAAGCATTGGGTTTTTCTTCTTTCTTCTTCTTCTTTTCTTTCGCTTTTCTTCTTCTTTTCGATGTTCTTTTTCTTTCGTTTTTCTTCTCCTTTTCTCTTTTCTTCTTCTTCTTTCTTCTTTCTTTTTCTTCTTCTCTTTTTCTTATTTCTTCTCTTTTTCTTTCTTTCTTCCTTTTTCTTCTTCTTTCTTCTTTTTCTTTTTCTCCTTCTCCTTCTCCTCTTCTTCTTCCTCGTCTTCTTCTTCTTTCTTCTTCTTCTTCTCCTTCTTCTTTCTTTTCTTTTTCTTCCCTCCTCCTCCTCCTCTTTCCCCTCTTTTCTTCTTTCTTCTGTCATCCTTCCTC
>NC_091550.1:2071559-2076559 GCF_042767895.1 Penaeus vannamei
TGCGTGTGTGTGTGTGTGTGTGTGTGCGTGTGTGTGTGTGTGTGCGCTCAGGGGGGCAGGGGGGGAGAGGGAGGGGGTGAGTTAGGTGTGGATTTGTGGTTGTGTTTTGGGGTTGGTGGGGGTTGGGGGGGTGGGGGAGAGAGGTTGAAGGAGAGATTAATTGTTTTTTCTCGTTTGCTGTCATTCATATAACATACGCACACACACACACACACAAAGACATACACACACACACACATACAAACACACACACACACAAACAAAGACACACACACAAAGACACACATACACACACGCACACACACAAACAAAGACACACACAAAAACACACACACACACACACGCACACACACAAACACCCATATATATGTGTGTGAGTGTGCAGATAAATAGACAGACAGACAGATAGATATCTATACACCACCCCAGTCCCTCCCGACCCGAGCATGACACAAGCCATCTAAGACCCTGACAGACGCCTCCTAACCCCCCTCCCCCTCCCCCCCCTTTCCTCCTTCTTCACCAGCCGTGCCTCCTCCTCCCCCCTGTCCCTCGCGTGGGGGCTGGTCCTTTATCAGCCGAGATTACCACTTAAGTTGCAGTCCCTTCGAGCAGTAGCCTAAGAGCTGGTTCGTTCCGGATGGTCCTCGAGGAGCAACTTCGAGGAATTGGTTCGGGGGGGGGGGGGGCTGGGGTCAGGGGGGCAGATTTTGAAAATTAGGAATCGGGGATTAATGTTAGGGCCAGTATAGTATGTTTGATTGTATATTTGTATATATATGTATATATATGTGTATATATATATATATATATATATATATATATATATATATATATATATATATATATATATATATATATATATATATATATATATATATATATATATATATATATATATATGGTAGAAAAACAAAGCACAAATAGATGAGACAACAGTTTCGGAATCGTCCTCGTCTTCAGACCCGAAGATGGAATCGAAGATGATTCGAAACTGTTGTCTCACTTTCCTCAATAAATCTAGTTTGTGCATTGTGGTTTTTTCTATCATACATATATATATATATATATATATATATATATATATATATATATATATATATATATATATATATATATATATACATATATATATATATATATATACATATATATATATATATATATATATATATATATATATATATATATATATATATATATATATATATATATATATATATATATATATATATATTTATATAAATTTATCTATTTATTTATTTATTTATTTATCTATTCATTTATTCATTTATTCATATATATATATATATATATATATATATATATATATATATATATATATATATATGTGTGTGTGTGTGTGTGTGTGTGTGTGTATGTATGTATATACATATATGTATCACCCTTATTATCATTATTACCATCATTTTTATCTTGATTGTCTTTGTTCCTTTTATCACTATCATCGTAATTATTATCAATTCTATTAGATATGTTTTTTTGGTTACCCTCAACACCGTTTTCGTTACTATCAATATTTTCACAATTTCGTATTTCATCATCATCATCACCATAAGTAACTTTATCATTCTACCTTATCATTCTGTTACCGTTATCCATTAGCCTCTGAATCTGCATCATCATTATCATGACTATCATCCCCTCCAGTCATCATCATCATAAGTATGGTCATTATCGTCGTCTTTGCCTTCTTTATTATCATTATTATTGTCATCTCGACCTCTCCGTTATCAGTTTTATTAGCTTTACTATCATCATCAATATTATCGTTATGGACCTTATAATCATTATCAACATTTTCATCATTTTAATTACTATTACTATCATTATTATCAGTCTTTTTATCATCATCATTATTATCACCATTATTACCATTTATCTACCATTTATGTTATTTTCATTATCATCACTTTCATTATCATTCCTATCATAATCATTATTACTATCATCATTGTCATTATAGTTATTATCATTATTATCATATCATCATCATCACTACTACTATCCATACCACTATTACCATTACCATCAATATGCATACGAGTTGCATAATGCATTAGAAATATACTTGCAACTGCGGTACAATAACACGCCAGAAGTGCAAATTGTCACGGACCGTAATGTGCTAATATGTTAAGTCAGTCTGCGGGTTTCGTGTGAGTACGATTTCACACATAGAATGATATGCGTTTGTCTTCAGTCTTTAGTGTGTGTTTTGAGAATGTGTGGAAAGGTGAATGGAGAGAGGGAAGGAGGGGAGAGAAGGAGAGATAGGGGAGAGGGAAGGAGAGGAGAGAGAAGGAGGGAGGGAGGTGGGAGAGAGAGAGAGAGAGAGAATGATATGCGTTTGTCTTTAGTCTTTAGTGTGTGTTTTGAGAATGTGTGGAAAGGGGAATGGAGAGAAGGAGAGATAGAGGGGAGAGGGAAGGAGGAGAGGAAAGGGAAGGAGGGAGGGAGGTGGAGAGAGAGATAAAAAGGGAGAAAGAGAGAATGATATGCGTTTGTCTTTAGTCTTTAGTGTGTGTTTTGCGAACGTGTTGGTGTGTACGAAAAATAGAGAGAGGGAAAGGTGAATGGAGAGAAGGAGAGATGAGGGGGGAGAGAGAAGGAGGGAGGGAGGTGGGAGAGAGAGATAGAAAGGGAGAGAGAGAGAGAGAAAGAGAGAATGATATGCGTTTGTCTTCGGTCTTTAGTGTGTGTTTTGAGAATGTGTTGGTGTGTACGAAAAGTATAGAGAGAGGGAAAGGTGAATGGAGAGAAGCAGAGATAGGGGGGAGAGGAAAGGATGGGAAAGAGAAGGAGGGAAGGAGGTGGGAGAGACAGATATAAAGTGAAAGAGAGAGAATGCTATGCGTTAGTCCTTAGTTTTGTGTGTGTTTTGAGAATTTGTGGAAAGGGGAATGGAGAGGAGGGGAGAGGAAAGGAGGGGAAAGAGAAGGAGGGAGGGAGGTGGGAGAGAGAGATGGAAAGGGAGAGAGAGAGAGAGAATGATATGTGTTTGTTCTTACTTGTATGTGTTTTGAGAGAATGTGTTGGTATGTACGAAAACTAGAGAGAGGGAGAGGTGAACGGAGAGAAGAAAAGTAAGAGAAAGGGGGGAAGGGGGAGAGAGGGACAGACAGAAGGGGGAAGGAGAGAAAAAGATAAAGGGATAGATTACGAGGGAGGGAGGAAGGACAGGAGGCAGGGAGGGACTGAAAGAGAGAAGGGAGATAGAGAGATAATAGAATTGGCAGGAATAGGTAGATAAGAACACGAGTTAGATAAGGCGATAGGAATTGATAAACTGCCTGAAAACGAGGGAAATAAGAGATAAAGAGAGAAAAAAGGCGACAGAGTGAGAATTTATAGATAAGGAAATAATGAAAGAAAGAGTTTAAAACATGGTAAGAAAGGAGAGAGAAAGGAGAGACGAAAAGGTATCTTTAACGTTTACAGCTTTGGGAATAACTGTCTCATTTATGTATGGATTCCCATCTTTAGCGCATCACTCTTAATATCAAATATAGCATGAATATTTAGAAAAAATAATCCCTCATATTAAATGTTTCGGTGGTGAAACTCTACGGGAAGAAACCCATATTTCAGTTACTGTAGAATAAGGGTTCATTAGACCTTAACTTGATGTAGTTGAAGGACACTGTTAACATAATCTTACTTATGTCCTCTGGAACCATGAAGTGTTTTGATATATACGAGTCTGTCCTTCACTATCATGCGGTGTGGTTAAGTGTCATTTTCCTTTGTTTTCTTCGGTGGACTGTGCGGTTACATGCTGGGCTGTTATTGCACTATAATCGCATAATCTTGTATTAATCATTTTATTACCCTTTTGATGCACATCAGAAAGTTATTTCAATACATCAATAAAATGACAACGAACTTGATCCACAGCTATAAATTCTTTTATTATTCATACACCGCTTTTAATCCGAAATATCGTATAGAATCAATATCCTTCAGAGTAAGAATTTTATTCGTGTTTGACTTTATTTGTTATGACGGTGTGATAAATCTACGGGATTGTATCCGCATTTCACTTACTCTAGCATGAGGTACCGAGAACTACATTATGCATTTCAAATCATCTGATGTCTTGGACGATATGCTTATGTTGTATCCTAAATTTGGAATGTAGTATCACGTGACCACATAACACATGAAACAATGCCTCTCCACGCCCAAGCTGGACGCCGGCTTGGTAGATAAGTAGATAAAGGACTGTGTAATTGTTCTTTGTCTTTTAACTGATATGGTACAGATTATGATAATGTCATAGCCTATTATGTAATGTTATGACAATGCATTAATTGTGCTATAGTCTGTCCACGCCTTAGTAGTTAGCTAGAGTGGTAAATAAAGGACTAAACTAAACTAAAACATTGTGGAATATGAGTTCAACGTATAATAAGTGGGCGTAGTGTATGAACAGTGTAAACATATTCATTTCTGAACACAAACAAAATAACGTGAATACAAAGAGGAAAAGGAAACACCCACAATAAGAAGTGAAAATGAATCGTGACGTTTCGAATTCGTCAGGAGTTCCTCATCAGACGGACCAATTACCGAAATGAAACAATGGAATAATTCCCTTTCTCTTACTTGCTTATCTGATAAAGAATTCTTGACTAGTTCGAGATGTCGCGATTCAGTTTCATTTCTTAAAGGAGTTATTTCATTTTATATATTCATTTTTATCTTCTCTAGAATATTTATCACTTGCTACTAATATGAGAAACGAGTTTGAGCTCCACTGTTCCTCAGCGTGCGGTGGGGTCTAACGGCCCAGGCTATTTTCCTTTGTTGTCTCTGACAGCCAAAGCGCTCATATACCGACCTGTCATCGCTCTTTAAATCCCTCACGTTCCTCCCTTTGCTTAAATCTTACCGCCTCTTACCCTCCTCTCAATACCAGGAATTCTTACCCTCGACAAATTCCCAAACGACGAACAAAAAACAGAACCTACGACACC
>NC_091550.1:2089059-2096559 GCF_042767895.1 Penaeus vannamei
CATGTTACATTTTACTGTTTATTTCTTGTGGTATGTACATACACAGTACATACACACACACACTTACACAAACCCATACATGCATACATACACATTCACTCACATAATCACTCACTCACCTCCTAAACACATACGGAGACACACACATTCAATCTCTTTACTCACTTACCTCCTACACAGACAAATTTACTCACATACTCACTCACTCACCCCCTGTACACACACACACACACATACACACACACACTCTACACACACACACACACACACACACACGGCACACACACACACACACACACACACACGTCACACCCACACACACACACACACACACACACACACATTCACCCCCTACACACACACACACTCACTCACTCACCCACCCCCTACACACACACACATTCATCCCCTACACACACACACACAAACACACACACACATTCACCCCCTACACTCACTCACCCCCCCCAACACACACACACACACACCTCACACACACCACTACCTTCTCCCAACACACACACTCCTGCAGCACAATTTTAGCAAACTGGGACAGCAACAGTAGCACGAACGACATCTTAGTCTCAGTCGATACGTAGTCAGTGTACCAAAGCGAACTTATTGCATAATGCAGTGTGTATATGCGCGTGTTTTGGCGTGGGGGGGTGGGGGGGGAGGGGAGCGTACGAGTAGGGGAGAGGGTGTGTGGGAGGAGGAGTGTTTGTGTGTACGTGTGTGGGAGAGAAAGATAGGAGTGGGGAAGAGGAGAGAGGGAGGGAGGGAGAGAGGGAGGGAAGGAGGGAAGGAGGGAAGGAGGGAAGGAGGGAAGGAGGGAGGGAGGGAGAGGGAGGGAGAGGGAGAGAGAGAAAGAGACATAGATAGAGAGAGAGGGAGAGAGAGAAAGAGACATAGATAGAGAGAGAGAGAGAGAGAGAGCGAAAGAGAAAGAAATTACAGATAGAGAGAGTGGAGAGAGAGCGAGCTAGAAAGAGAGTAAAGAGAGAAACAGAGACAGAGACAGATAGATAGAGTTTGTGCGTGTGTGTGTGTTTGTTTGTGTGTGTGTTTGTTTGTGTGTGTGTGTGTGTGTGTGTGTGTGTGTGTGTGTGTGTGTGTGTGTGTGTGTGTGTGTGTGTGTGTGTGTGTGTGTGTGTGCTTCCTCGTGAATTAGAGAAAAAAAAACAGAAAGACAAAAACAGAAACAGACACACAGACAGAATTTGCGTGTATGTGTATGCGTGTACGTATGTCAACGAACGACCAAAAAAACAGTGTCTTTTCCAAGTCATTTCCCCGTGCACGTGCCTATGCAACCAGGACACCAACCCACACAACACAACTTGCAGTACACCTTTTCTTTACGAGTAGCGTGACAATAACCCGGGTCCTTGATGACGTCAGACGCTGAATATCTATAACGGACGTGTGCGTGCGTGCGTATGACCGTGAAAGAATATATAATGGCTAAATAACGGTTGCAGAGAGACGAGTAAGGATGTGAGACGACCCAAGAATGAGGTGATGGTTAGATACGGGTTAGATAATAGCGAAATAATGGTGAAGAGAGACAAATAAGGACGTGAAAGAATAGATAATGGTTAAATAACGGTTGCAGAGAGACGTATAAAGGACATGAGACGACCTAAGAATGAGGTGATGGTTAGATACGGGTCAGATAATAGTGAAATAATGGTACAGAGAGACAAATAAGGAAATAAAACGACCTAAGAATGAGGTGATGGTTAGATACGGGAAAGATAATAGCGAAATAATGGTGAAGAGAGACGAATAAGGACATAAAACGACCTTAGAATGAGGTAATGGTTAGATACGGGAAAGATGATAGCGAAATAATGGTGAAGAGAGACAAATAAGGACATAAAACGACCCAAGAAAGAGGTAATGGCTAAATACGGGTCAGGTAATAGTGAAATAAGGACATAAAACGACCTTAAAATGAGGTAATGGTTAAATACGGGTCAGATAATAGCGAAAAAAGGGTTGCAGAGAGACGCAAAAAAGACGTAAAACAAAGTAAATTTTAAGCATTAGGGTAAGTTCCTTTGTTGCAGAAAGGGAGTAGGGGAACATGACATTTTTCAGAGGTTGAAATAATTTACTTTCATTTTTTTTCCATTTTCGAGGCAAGGATGAGGTCCTATTAAGAAGGCAGGATATATGGAGGAGAGGGGAAGGGGAAGGACAGGCATTGGAAGAAAGGAGGAAGAGGAGGGGGACGGATAAGAAGGGAAAAGATGAATAATTGAAGACCCGCCTGAACAAACATTCTTCGTGCGAGGACCCCCCCTCCCCCTCTCCCCTCCCCCTCTCCACTCTTCTCTCCCTCTCCCTCGTCTTCCGTTTCTCTCTCTCTCTCCTCTTGTTCCTATCCTTCTTCCCTCCTTCTCCCCTTCTTTCTTCTCTCTCTCCCCTTCTTCCGCCTTTCACACACTTCTCTTTCTTCTTCCTCTTCTCTTCTCTTCCTTCCTCTCTCCCTCTTCTCTTCCTCTAATTTCTCTCCCTCTCCTCTTCCTTCCTTCCCTTCTTCTCTTCTCTACCTTTTCTTCTCTCCCTCCTCCTTCTCCCTTTTGCCTTTCCCCTTCACCCTTCCTTCTCTCCCTCTCTCTCCTCTCTCCTCTTCTCCAACCCTTTCTCCCCTTCTCTTCTTCCTTCTCTCACCTCCTTTTCCTCTTTTCCGCCTTTTCTCTTCACCCTTCCTTCCTCTTATCTTCATTCTCTTTCTTCTTACTTCCCTCTTCTTCTCTTCCCTTCTCGTCTCCTTCTATCCTTTTCTCCAAGCCTTCCTCCCCTTTCTTCTACACCCTCTTTTCCGGAAAATAAAAAAGAACGAAAGGGAACAGAGAGAGATTAGATAATAAGAGAGAGAAAGAAAACGAAAATGAAAGACATGTTCGTATATATATATTTCTTTTACAGTCAAATTCATTCTTGACCGTGTGTACACATAAATGTCAACCTCTAGACTTTTACCTTTGTGGCTCGCGAGTGTGTGTACATGTGTGTGCGTGTGTGTGCGTGTGTGTGTGGGGTTCGTCTATGTACACAGAGTATTGACAGATTCTAACAAGCAATTGAGACTCCGAAGTACTTGGTTCTTCCACGAGCAACAAAACCACTCAGCTTGGAAAAGGGCGAGGGGCATTTAGACGAGTTACCGCTGCGAAAATTGACTTGTATAGAAAACGTGATGTCGCTTTATCTTTTTTTTCGATTTTTTTCGATTTTTTTTTAATTTTTTCGATTTTTTGAGTTTTTTCTATTTTTTCTCTCTTTACAGTAAGATAGTTGATATAAACGTCCATAATCCTATCACAAGATAGACTTATAATGAATATCATGTTATTTGAGATTCTATCGATAATAATCATGATATATGAATACGGTAATTAATAATAAGACTATTATGACAAATTAAGAGAATATAATTATCAATAATAACTACTTTGTTATGATGATTTTGTGACTGATGATGGTAAATGGGATGAAGGTATTATTAATGATAATGATGGTGCCATAGATGATGTAAGAACAGAAAGTGACAAATAACAAATAACATTGAACTCCAGGTGACGTTAGTCCTACAACTCTACATCGTAACGAATTTGAAAAAAATAGACTAATTATAAAAAAGATAATAATGATGATAATGATAATGATAATAATAATAATAATAATAATAATTATAATAATTATTATTATTATAATAATGATAATAATGATGAAAATAATAATAATAACAATGATGAAAATAATAATAATAATAATAATAATAATAATAATAATAATAATAATAATAATGATAATAATAATAATAATAACAATAATGAAAAGAATAACATTAATAATAATTTAATGAAACAAAGCTAGCGACTGATTTCTCTAAAATTTGGAACCGAAAAAAACAGTCCATGGGCGGCCGAGGATGGGCGTGGACCGAAGACAGAGTCCATGGGCGGCCGAGGACGGGCGTGGGCGGTAAAGAAGGCGGTCTTGTGTGTGTCTTCATAACCGCGTCGGGGTTTGCGTGTTCCTCGTCTGTTCAATGGGGTGGGTGGGGGAGGGGGAGGGGGAGGGGGTTAGGGGGAGAGATGTGGGGTGGGGGAGGGGGTTAGGGGAGAGAGATGTGGGTGGGGAGGGGGGAGGGGGTTATTGGGGGAGAGGGGTGGGTTGGGGGAGAGGGTTGGGGGAGAGATTTGGGTAGGTGGGGTAGGAGTGGCGGAGAGAGGGAGGGAGAGGGGGGGGAAGGGGGTAGGAGGGGAGAGATGGGTGGTAGTAGGGGAGGGGTTGGGGGAGAGGGCCAGGAGGGAAGAGGAGGAGGGGGAGGGGGGAGGAAGTGGGGGCTGCTAGTAGGTATTAAAAGGGTTAAGGAGAGGGAGGGAGGAAGGGGACAGTACGAAAGACCAGAAGAAGGATAAGGTTGATAAAGGAGGTGGAAGGGGAGAATGAGAATAGCAGGACGTTGGGGAAGGAATACAGATAGAGATGATAAGAGGAAGAAGAGGGAAAAAGAAAAGAGGGAGAGAGAGAGGTGTGATAAGGAGAAGAGGAAGTATCGGGGGATAATAAAGGGAGGGAAGGAAGAAGTGAATAAGGAGAACAGGAGATAAGGTACGAAGAAGAGCAGTCAAAGAGAAGGGAATGTGACAGGAATGAGGAATGAAGGGAGGGGAAGGATGACAGGGGGAGGGAGGGAGGGGGAAGGGGAGTGGCAGGGATAAGGGTTTTAAGAGAGAGAAGAACAGAGAGGTTGGCAGGGATGGGTGGGGAGAGCAGGAGTAAGGGGAAGAGGGAAGGGGTGACAGGGGGGGGGAAGGCAGGGACAGACAGTGGAAGGAGGGGAGGGAGGGGTCTGCACAGGGGGCAGGGACGAAAGGCAGTGATGACAGGGGAAGAAGGGAGGGGATAGCAGGGGTCTTGTGACAGGGAGGGTGAGAGGGAATGGGGGTGACAGGGGGAGGGAACGAGGAGGCAGTGGTTGACAGGGGAAGGAGGGGTGAGAGGGGAATGGGTGGCAGGGGTGAGGGGGACGAGAGGCAGAGTTGACAGGAAGGGGAGGGGATGGCAGGGGGAGGGGGTGGCGACAGGGGGGGGAGGGGAAGAGTAGAAGAAGGGAGGGGATGACAGGGGTGAGGGGAATGGGTGACAGGGGGGAGGGGGACGAGAGGCAGGGATGACAGGGGAAGGGAGAGGGGGTGGTAGTGGGAGGGGAAGGGGGTTACAGGGGGAGGGGAAGAGTAGAAGAAGGGAGGATAACAGGGGCGAGGGGAATGGGTGACAGGGGGGAGGGGGACGAGAGGCAGGGGTGACAGGGGAAGTGGAGCATGCGGCAGTGGGGGGAAGGGGAGGGGGAAGGGGAAGGAAAGATGGCGCTGGTTATCGGTCACGTGGGCATCAGCGATCAGCGAGTGTCCGGTTCCTATCGTCGAAGCGAAGCCAGTAGCCACGCAACTTTTTTCTTTCTTTCTTTCTTTCTTCCTCTCTTCCTTCGTGTCTCTCTACCTTCCTTTCTTTCTGTTTTCCTTCTTTCTTTCCTTTTTTTCTCTCTTCTTATTTTCCTTCCTTCTCTACCTCCTTTGTCTCTTTCTTTCTTCCTTTCTTTCATTTCTCTTTTCCTTCCTTCCTTCCTTTCTCACTCTCTTTCATTGCTCCCTTCCTTCTTTCCTTCCTTCCCTCACTCATTTCTCTCTTTTTTCTCCCTTCCTGCCTTCTCTCTCTCTCTCTCTCTCTCTCTCTCTCTCTCTCTCTCTCTCTCTCTCTCTCTCTCTCTCTCTTTCTCTCTTTCTTTTTCATATATATTCATTGACTCACTCCCTTCGAATGATATTTTCTCATGACTCATATTTCGTAGTAAAATATATTGTTTTCATGTTGCAAAAAATCATTCATACAACGATTATATTTTGTAAAGTTCTACTAATCGTTACTAAGCTACATTCTAAAAAAAAAAAAAAAAAAAAAATATATATATATATATATATATATATTTAAAACAAATGAGGTGACGTATTCGGCCTCTAATGATAATGCTGTTGATAATAAGGATAATAATGATTATGACAAAAATTGTAATGATTATGATGATAATGATGATAGTAATAATGACAAAAATGATAATGTTCATGATGATAATGATAATGATGATAACAGAAATGGTAGCTGTCATCATAATAGTGATAGTGATAATGGTGACAAAAATAGTAATGATAATGGTAATAACGATAATAGTAATTATGACAAAAATAACAATGATCATGATAAAGATAATAGTAAAAAAAAGATAATCATGACCAAAATCATGATAATAATGACAAAAATGATAATGGTCATAATGATGATAATAATAATAATAGCAATGACTAAAATAATAATGTTCATGATAATAATGATAATAACAATAATGACAAAAATATTGATGTTCATGATAATGATGATAACAATAATAATGGCAAGAATTATGATCCTGATAATAATGATGATGAAAATAATGATAATAATGATGTGAGGACATAATCATAATAATAACTGGGGTGATTAATAATTCTGTGTTCAGCATGAAAATAGAATAATGATAATAATCAACATAAGATCCATTAATGATCATAATGATAGTAATGACAATAATAATGATGATAATATCATTTACATATAAAATAACAGCAGCAAAAGGTAATAACAACAGTAACAATGAAAAAAAAACTATGTATAATCAAAACAGTAATAACTGAATAACAAAAAATAACAATAACAAACAACATGTATAATAATAACAACAATGAAAAAAATAATAATTCTATCAATGATTCCAGTGCTTTTATTGCCGTATCTTCCTAATTCCTTCTTCGTAGCCGACCACGAAAAAAAGAAGAAAAGAAAGGAAGATAAAGAAGATGAGAGAGAAGACGAAGAAGAAGAAAAGGAAGAAGTAGAAGAAACAGATAAAGAAGAAGAAGAAGACGAAGTAGAAGAAATAAATAAAGAAGAATAAGAAAAGGAAGAAGTAGAAGAAACAGATAAAGAAGAAGAAGACGTAGTAGAAGAAATAAATAAAGAACAAGAAGAAAAGGAAAAAGAAGAGGAGGAAGAACCAGAAATCAAGAAAAGAAGTCGAATCAATAAATAAAGAACAAGAAAAACACGAAGCAAAATAGATAAATAAAGAACTATAATAAAAAAATGAAAAAGAATAAGAAGAAAAAGAAGGAAAAAAGACGGAAAAAGTAAGAGTCACGTGGGATGTGTCGAAAGCTCCTGAAACACACATCGACACACACTCGTCTCTCTAATTAACACACCTAATTGATTGTTTAGGTGAGAGGGTGATTAAGACCCTCGTTACCTGCTCGGCTCTTTTGGGTGACAGACAGACGGGTAAAGAGAGGGAGAGGGAGGGAGAGAGAGAGGAATTGAGGGAGGGAGAGGGAAGGAGGGGAAAGGGATTGAGGGAGGGGAAAGGGATTGAGGGAGGGGGAAGGAAGGGAG
>NC_091550.1:2104059-2106559 GCF_042767895.1 Penaeus vannamei
AAAAAATAAAGTATTATATATCTTTATATATATATATATATATATATATATATATATATATATATATATATGTGTGTGTGTGTGTGTGTGTGTGTGTGTGTGTGTGTGTGTGTGTGTGTGTGTGTGTGTCTGTGTGTGTGTCTATATATATATATATATATATATACATATATATATATATATATATATATATATATATATATATATATGTATATATATATATAGATAGATAGATAGATAGATAGATAGATAGATAGATAGATAGATAGATAGATAGATAGATATAGATATAGATATAGATAGATAGATAGATAGATAGATAGATAGATATAGATATATATATTCATTTATATTATCAATTTGCATGTGTATATCTGTATATTGATATCTATATACTAATTTGTAAGTATATTCGTATATCTATATATGCATATCTATATACGTATATTTGTTCATATCTATATACGTATATTTGTTCATATCTATATACGTATATTTGTTCATATCTATATATGCATATTTGTTCATATCTATATATGTATATTTGTTCATATCTATATACGTATATTTGTTCATATCTATATATGCATATTTGTCCATATCTATATATGTAAATTTGTTCATATCTATATATGTATATTTGTTCATATCTATATACGTATATTTGTTCATATCTATATATGCATATTTGTCCATATCTATATATGTAAATTTGTTCATATCTATATATGTATATTTGTCCATATCTATATATGCATATTTGTCCATATCTATATATGTAAATTTGTTCATATCTATATATGTATATTTGTTCATATCTGTATATGTATATTTGTTCATATCTGTATATGTATATTTGTTCATGTCTATATATGTATATCTGTTCATATCTATATATGTATATTTGTTCATATCTATATATGCATATTTGTCCATATCTATATATGTATTTGTTCATATCTATAGATGTATATTTGTTCATATCTATATACGTATATTTGTTCATATCTATATACGTATATTTGTCCATATCTATATATGTATATTTGTTCACATCTATATGTGTGTATTTGTTCACATCTATATATGTGTATTCATCACTCCTCACGTCATAAGTTAAAAACCATATCTCCTAATTTATCATAATACAGACATACAAACATACTCTCCTTTGTCAGTATGTTGAGAGAGGAAGAGAGAGAGAGAGAGGGGGAGGGAGAGAGAGAGAAAGAGAGGGAGAGGGAGAGAGAGAGAGAGAGAGAAGAGAGAGAGAGAGAGAGATGGAGGGAGGGAGAGAGAGAGAGAGAGAGAGAGAGATGGAGGGAGGGAGAGAGAGAGAGAGAGAGAATGAGAGGGAGAGAGAGAAAAGAAAGAGAGAGAGACAGACAAAATGAATTAATGAATGAAGGAGACGAGAGAAGAGCAAGAGTAGAGAAGAGAGAGAGAGAGGGAGGGAACACAAATTAATGTGCGATAAAAATTGTAATGAATAAAATAAAATAAAAATACATTTGGAAGATAATGATACATAATAGATAATAATACAAACATACTCTCCTTCGCCAGTAAGTTATATCACGGTATATCATCTAACATTATTAACAAACTTTATATCACTCCACGATGTCCTATGTTGTCTCGTCGAATGCGGTTTCTATGTCAACAGGAAGAGAAATATAACTTGTTTCTATCGTCCAGGAATTTAGTATACTTGTCTCGATATACTAAGTGGGTATGCTGGGTTGATATATTGTTTGGGGTCACAGGACTTGTCACGAAATTTGGCCGGTATGCTGGTGGTCTTAAGAAATCTAATTGTGAAGGTATGTTTCATTTTCCTTTTTTGTTTTTGTTTTCGTCTGTGTTTTTGTCGTTTTTTTGTCTGTAAACTTGTTTTTTGTTGTTTCTGTTGTTGTTGTTTTGGGGGGTTGTCTGTATTGTTTTTGTTTTCTTGACTTTTTGTTATTTCATTTGTTTGTTTTTTCATTGTTTTTTCAGTGCTTTTGTTTTTGCATTTCTTGGTGTTCTCTCTCTCTCTCTCTCTCTCTATCTATCTATCTATCTATCTATCTATCTATCTATCTATCTATCTATCTCTCTCCTTCCCTCCTTCCCTCCCTCCCTCCCTCTCTCTCTCTTCTTTTTTTATTCCATTTCAATCTCACTTCTTTCGTTATTTCACCCTTTTGTCTTTCCTTCATTCTCACCATCCACCACTCTTCATCCGAGCCTAGCAAATACCAGCCAAGGTGCCGATGCTAATGACCCCCACACCAGGAGCCTAATTACACGCTAATTGCCTCGTGCGCTGGAAAGAGGCGGTGTTGTAATTGGGTTGTTTGGAGTGCGTCGTGGGCGGGGAGGGGAGGGGGGAGGGGGAAGGCGTGGGGCGGGGAGGGAGTGGGGGCGGGAAGGGGGGAGGGGGGGGGAAGGCGTGGGGCGGAGGGAGTGGGGCGGGGAAGGAGGGAGTGGGCGTGGGAGAGGGAGAGGGGACGGGGGA
>NC_091550.1:2111559-2116559 GCF_042767895.1 Penaeus vannamei
ACCTCCATCCTTTAGGCATAGAAAAAAAAGAAAATAATTTTGTTCCTAGAAAGAAAAAATACCAGAATATGCTTCCTGGAACATAATGGTAATTCTTGTATGCTCGTTGGGACACAATTTAGAAGGGTAGATGTGATAAAGGAGGTGGACAGGAGAGAAAGGAAGACAAAGGGGAAATTGATTGAGAGAGAGAGGGGGAGGGAGGAAGAGAGAGAGGGGGGGGGGGAGAGGAGAGAGGGGAGGGAGGGAGAGAGAGGGGGAGGGAGGAGAGGTAGGGAGAGAAAGAGAGAGAGAGAGAGGAAGAGAGAGAGTGGGAGGGAGGGAGAGAAAGAAGGAGAAAGAGACAAAAATAGCGAGAAACAAACAGAATAAAAAAACAAAAACAAAGAAAGACAAACAGAAAAAGAGATAATAATACGATAGCCAACCCCCACCCAACTCTCTATAACCCCCCCACCCCCCACCAAACCCAAAAAACATCCAAATCCCACAAACCCTTTTCCCTTTTTTATACAAACCAACCCAAACTCAGACACATCCACGACTACCCAAGGCCGAGAGAGACTCGCTCCAGCCACCGCGTCCGAGAACACTAGCCAATACGCGACGAGTGCGTATTAATATTGTAAAAACCGAATGACGTCACGAGCTATATCGCCTCAGCTGATGAATATAGCAAAGAGCAAGCACGTTCCCGCTGTCCCTTAGTCGCTCCAAGCATCAAATATTGAGCTTAAGTGGCGACGACTTCGGGTGTTTTGTGAAGGGGTCTTCGAGAAATGAGTTGGTGGTGGCCAGCGTTGGGGAAGTGGGACGAAACGGGATGTAAAGTGAATTTGAGGGGGAAATGCGTGAATTTGAGGGGGGTGGATGGGAGAGAGGGGATAGGAGAGGGATGGTTGTGATAAATGAGGATGTAGGGAAGAGGTGGTAAGATAGGGATGTAGGGAAGAGGAGATACGAGAGGGATTGTTGTGATAAATGGGGAGGTAGGGAAGAGGTGGTAGGATAGGGATTGTTGTGATAAATAGGGAAGTAGGGAAGAGGTGGTAAAATAGGGATGGGTGTGATAAATGGGGATGTAGGGAAGAGGTGCTAAGATAGGGATTGTTGTGATAAATGGGGAAATAGGGAAGAGGTGATAAGGAAGAGAGGGAAAGCAGAGGGATGGTTGTGATAAAGGGAAAATAAAAAAAGGGATGATTAATATAAAAGGGAAATACTATCATGGGAATAACTCCATGCAGTGTTTTTATTATTATTTTGCTCTGTTTTACCAGGAAACGTAAGGTAGGAAGGTCTTCGTCAGGTAAATACCTTCATGTTCTTTAAGATGTTTGAATAGATCGATAGACAAATGCGTAGAGAGTATCTACGAAAGGATATACGTAGATAAAAATAAATTGCTATATGCGAGTGGGTACATACGTCTGTATGTGTGAGTGAGACAGACAGACAAATAGACAGAGAGAGAGGGGGGAGACAGAGAGACATACAGAGACAGAAGTAGACAGATAGATATAGATAGATAGACAGAGAGAGAGAGAGAGAATCGGGAGACAGAGAGAGAAGCAGACAGACAGACATAGATAGATAGACAGAGAGAGAGAGAAACAGAAACAGAGACAGAAGTAGACATATAGATATAGATAGATAGACAGACAGAGATAGATATAGATAGATAGACAGAGAGAGAGAGAAACAGAAACAGAGATAGAAGCAGATAGATAGATATAGATAGATAGACAGATAGAGAGAGATTTAGAGACAGAAGCAGACAGACAGATAAGGAGAGATATCATGTGTGTCTGAATATTTATATCCTCCCAGGTGCTCGATCATTGTATACGCACATATTACAAAATACAAACCTCTTCATAATCCTTAAATATTAAAAAATACATGATCCTCAGTTTTTAAAAAAATCATAAAAAATCTTTAAAATCGGACAGAATCCCCCCCCCCCCCAGTTACCTAGTCCACGCCCTCTCCCCCACCCAACCCGCCCCTATCAACCCCTCCTGACCTCTCCTGACCTCTCCTAACCTCGCCCCTCACCTCCACTCTGGCCAACGACCTCACGAAACCACACGTATGACCAAGATGGTGATTACCTTTTCGTGTGTACTATTATTGACGATTTTCTGTTTGTCGTACAGGGCGTGGTGGGGAGAGGGGAGAGGGGGAGGGGTAGGTAGAGAGAAGGGGGAGAGAGGAGGGGGGGTAGGTAGAGAGAAGGGGGAGAGGGGGAGAGAGGGGAGATTAAGTAGGGGGGGGAAGGTAGAGAGGAGAGGGGGGAGGGGGAGGGGTAGGTAGAGACAAGGGGGAGGGGGAGAGAGTGGGGGAGGTAGGTAGAGAGAAAGGGGAGAGGGGGTGGGTAGGTAGAGAGAAGGGGGAGAGGGGAGAGAGGAGGGGGGGTAGGTAGAGATAAGGGGGAGAGGGGAGAGAGGGGTGGGGGGGTAGGAAGAGAGAATGGGATGGGGAAGAGGGGGAGATTAAGAAGGGAGGAGTAGGTAGAGAGAAGGGGGATGGGGAAGAGGGGGGAGATTAAATAGAGGGGAGGTAAAGGAAGAGGGGAGAGTGACACGTTGACCTATCCTGACACGCCACAAAGACAACATACGACCCAGGATGAAAGGTCATGTAGCAAAAGAGTTCGTTCGTTACAAAATACATTAAAAAAAAGCGACATCGGCACTTGCGTTGCAATAGCCCTCATGACAAGAGCTCGTGCCAGGCTGTCATGCGACCGCGTCCATTGCTAGGCAACCCGCAGGTCCGGCCAGACACGAAAACAGAAGGAAGACATCGAAGGCATTTTTCATTCGTAAAATTGTGACTTACGGTCGCTGTGTCTTTTAATACTCGGCCTCACTCACACTCTGGGGGGGGGGGAGGTCCTCGACTTCCGACGGCGATCCGCTCCTACGATGGCGTCGTAACCCGAACTTTGACGTAAGTCGGAAACGCACCTTAAATACAGTACATGTGCGTACGTACATAAGCACCGAAGACACCCGCATATCCTAATGCAATATGTATACATGTATTGAAGAGGTATTAAAAGTCATGATCTAAAACATAACAAGACACTTCTACGACGTACATGAAAGCATAACTAGGACTAAAGGAACACATGGAAGACAAACTGTAAATACCGTACATGATTTCTAGCGTCGTAGCCACGAAACGTCTCAAGTCGAGACCGTCGTAAACTGAGGACCTCCTGTACACTACGCAATGTACACAAGTGATTATGCAAAGAGGAGAGAGTACATAACTAGACCACCGACTGTAATTCCTGTAATATTTCTCTAAGTTGTTTACACTGAGTCGTCTGAATACCTATTAGGTCGAGAAGCGCTGTTATAGATATTTATATTCTCTAGATTATGTCTTTATGTTGTGAAATATTTAAAGGTGAGACTATTAAATATACTGAATCAAATAATTACAAATGTCTATATGTTTTAAATGGATATTAAAAGAATGAGTAATTTTACACGCCAAAAAAAGAAAAATGTTTCAACCAGTGTTTTGCTTCCAGACTCAGAACTGAAAATTGAATCATATGAAGTTGAATTGATTATTTTGATTCTTATTTTTATCACAAATTATTGCCGAGAACCCTATCCTGGTTTATACACGTGCTCTTCTCTTTCTCTTTCTCTCTCTCTCTCTCTCTCTCTCTCTCTCTCTCTCTCTCTCTCTCTCTCTCTCTCTCTCTCTCTCTCTCTCTCTCTCTCTCTCTCTTCACTTTATCTTCTTCATTTTCCCCTTTTCCATCTCCTCCTCCTTATCCTTATCCTTATCCTTCTTCTCCCTCTCCCTCTCCTTCCCCTTCTCCTTCTCCTCCTTCGCCCTCTCCCTCTCCCCCTCCCTCTCCCTCTCCCTCTCCCTCTCCCCTTCCCTCCTCCTCTCCTCTCCTCTATATTTCTTCCATTCTCATTTTCCTCTTCCCCTTCCCATCCACCCCTTCCGTGTGGGCGAATCGTTGCATGAAATAGCATAAAGTAGATAAATAAATAGAAATCAGATAAAAGTATTTCTGCTCAAAATACTTACTATGGATGTGAGAAGAATCGCTTTGGGAGAAAGGAAGAGAAGGAGATGAAGAAGAAACGCAAGAAATAAAGTGATGAATAAGATAGATAAATTAAATAATGGAAGAAATAAATAGAAGTAATTAAAAATACGATAATTAAGCGAAGCAACGAATTAGATAAATAAACGAAAAAATAATACAAAAAGTAAACACTAAAAAACAGCATAAAAAAAATCACAAAAATGCAACAAAAACAAACACACTTTCTCCCCCTCCCTTCCTCCTTCCTCCTTCCTTCCTTCCTTCCTTCGCAGTAAACAGACACAGTAAACAAACGCAATAATATTTTACCTGCATTGCAACACGACTCGCCATGTCCACGCCACTTAACACAGTACAGGAATTCGCTTTTTAAATTCTATTCTCTAGTTTATTGTTATTTGCTTATTCTAGTTTTTCTTTAGTATTATCAGAATTATGATGATGATGATGATAGTAATGATAATAGTTATGATAATAATAATAGCAATTGTAATGGCAATAATAATAACAATAATGATGATAATGATAATATTAATAATAATAGTACTAATGATAATAATGATAATGATGATGATAATAATAATAATAATAATAATAATAATAATAATAATAATAATAATAATGATAATAATAATAATGATAATAATGATAATAATAATAATAATTATAGCAACAACAATAATGATAATAATAATAATAATAATACCAATAATAATAATAATGATAATAATAATAATGATAATAATGATAATAATGATAATAATAATAGCAACAACAATAATGATAATAATAATAATAATAATACCAATAATAATAATAATGATAATAATGAAAAAATACCAGTATTATAAAAAGTACTAACACGGGAGATAATGATAATGATAATAGTAGAAATTATAACAAAGATAATAAG
>NC_091550.1:2129059-2149059 GCF_042767895.1 Penaeus vannamei
CATTAATTTTATCATTATAATCATCATTATCATTATTGTCATTATCATTATAATCATCATTACCATTATTATCATTATCATTGTTACTTTTTATCGTCATTATGACACCCTTTCCTTTACCACATTAAAGTGCCCACCCTTAATATTCTATTCCAGTCCTCAATACAAAACGAAGCAAATTTAGCAAAAATATAATAATAAAATATATAATAAGACCTCTAGATTTATCCACATTCATCCATATTCTCAAATCTTTCTTTTGTAGTTTTTTTTTCTTAAATCTCATCATAAATAAACTTTAAACGACCAGCGAAGAGTTTGAAAAAAAAAAATTAGTTTAACAAATATCAATATGCTTGTATCCCGCATCCCATACGGCGAGGCGAGCAGACCTAAACAAACATGGCCGCTTCCCTGCACGAGATTTGTAAACAACCTGAGCTCCGAAGTCAACGACAGAGTTCGAACAATTTTCAAATACTGTGCATTCAGAATGATATGCAGTGGGAATATGAATAAAGATTTTTTTTTTTTTTTATTGTTTGTTTTTTTTTTGTTTTTAATTGTTTGTTTTTTTGTTTTGTTTTTAATTCATTGTAGCATAGATATTTATGAAGTATTGTATCTGAGATACTTATGGCTAATTATCATTTGTTATCATTATTTTCTACATTGTATCTTTACTATATTTTGTATCTTTATTATGTGTTTTATCGTTATCATGACTATATCTTTATTTTTTCTTTAAATGATCATTTTAGGATGTATAAGTCTGTAGATTACTAAGTTACATAGAAATCTCAGCATCAGTTACCTTCAAAATCATGTTTTTTTATTAACATTGTTAAAATGATTGTAGAGAAGTGGTAGATATTAGCTATTTACTAATGACTGTTTGATGAACGGGCTGGATTTAATATAGTTACTTATCGCTTGTTTAATATATTTGGTAACTTGATGAAAGAATATATATCGTAGTGTTATTGTCTATTCACATTCGCGATGTAAATCTGCCAAACAGCCAAAGTAGATAGTACTTATATTTCATTATTTTCTTAATTATCCAAATATACTTGTGTGTGTATGCATACGTCGGCGTGTAAGTACGTGATTACGTACGTGTATGTCTGTCTAGAAGTCTGTGTATCTAAGCATGTTTGTCGGCGATTTGACCGTGTGCGTGTTCGTGAGTGTGTACATGGATGCGTGCGTGTACATATCCCATGACGTAGAATATTCTGGAATCCACTTAATCACACAGACCTCACGAGGGTGATCTTGGGCCTTCCCCGCCCTTATATTTTTTATTTCCCTGGAAAATAATTCTTATCGACACTTTTGCTTATGCCTAACCACTTTGGAATTTAGTCTTACCTTTGTATTCCCCTTTTTGTGGTTCCGGTATTTCAAATCAGCTTTTTTTAAAATTATGTATTTTAAGTTCTTCATTATCCACAAGCGCTCTCTCTCTTTCTCTCTTTCTCTCTTTCTTTCTCTCCTCTCCCTCCCTCCCTCCCTCCCTCCTCTTACTGCTCCACCTCTTCCTTCTCTCTCTCTCTCTCTCTCTCTCTCTCTCTCTCTCTCTCTCTCTCTCTCTCTCTCTCTCTCTCTCTCTCTCTCTCTCTCTCTCTCTCTCTCTCTCTCTCTCTCTCTCTGTCTCTCTGTCTCTCTGTCTCTCTGTCGCTCTGTCTCTCTGTCACCCTCCCTCCCTCCCTCCCTCCCACTGTTCCACCTGATCCATCTCTCTCTCTCTCTCTCTCTCTCTCTCTCTCTCTTCCTCTCTCCCTCTCTCTCTCTCTCTCTCTCTCTTTCTCTTTCTCTTCTCTTTCTCTTTCTCTTCTCTTTCTCTTTCTCTTTCTCTTTCTCTTTCTCTTCTCTTCTCTTCTCTTCTCTCTCTCTCTCTCTCTCTCTCTCTCTCTCTCTCTCTCTCTCTCTCTCTCTCTCCCTCTCTCCCTCTCTCCCTCTCTCCCTCTCTCCCTCTCTCCTCTCTCCCTCCCTCCCTCTCTCCCTGCCTCCTCTTACTGCTCCACCTCCTCTCTCTCTCTCTCTCTCTCTCTCTCTCTCTCTCTCTCTCTCTCTCTCTCTCTCTCTCTCTCTCTCTCTCTCTCTCTCTCTCTCTCTCTCTCTCTCTCCCTCTCCCTCCCTCCCTCCCTCCCTCCCTCCCCCCCTCACCCCATCATGACCAGCTGACCGCGAGAATGTTGTCCCCTTGTCTTTACTTCCTATATTATGATATGTATGTCATATTTTTTCCTTTGACTCTTTATCTTCTTTTCATGGCCTATAACAGGGGTTTGGCGTGACAAATTCTCGAACATTTTTGGCGGGAAAAACATCGACGAACGCCTTTTCCATTATTTACAGCTCATCTTTGTTTCTTTTATAGCTTGAAATCTATATCCGCATTCTATTCTAAACTTGTCACGGGTTCAGTTTGTCCTTTTATCTTTTTTTCCACAAGGTCATTGGTATTATGGCATAATTAGCCTTATTTTCACTGAATTTTATATAATAAGTTTTTTTTTAATAACCCTTAAGACTTCCTAAACACAGCAGAAATTGTTCCTTATAGTCATTTTGTGTTTATTCCATGTTTCATCATCAATATTTACAAGAACATTGACCTTAGCTGTGTCAGAGATATCCGTTATTTTCGAATAAATTCAAAACAATCAAGGACGGTTACATAAGCTGAGGTCATTCATTCCCTAACTTAATTCAGTTGAATCCCACTGATAAGTCTCCCTTTATGAAAGCGTATAAATCTAGAAAATAATGATAATGGTGATGATGATGATGATGATGATGATGATGATGATGATAACAATAATAGTAATAATGATAACTATAATTTTTTTTCTCTCTCGGTTATTCATAATATTTCTATCGTGATATATCCATTTTGCGACTTTACTCTTGTTAATTATTCATTTACCTTCTAAAGACATATTTTTTTACTGTAAAACGCTACTTATCTCTAATCACTATACCATCCAACCGAAGACATGAAGAATACAAATAACACTTTATTCCCAGAAATCAAGCCTACTTTTTTCTACCATTCAGAACGACAAAGTGATCGACTTATAAGAAACGAATAAACTGCGTTTGAAGAATGAATTTTAAAACCCATTCGCAAACATGATGACGTCATCCCGACCTCCCATTCCCGTGCTTTTAAAATACGTAACAATAAACTTCACTGTCCCTTGCATCATTTAGATAATTGATTCAAATTAATTACTAGTCAATAGAGTTTTATTACTCCATTCTCCAATTGAGATCAACATCAGATACACTTGTTCTAGATCCTATCACAGAAATTGCTTATGGCCATTTGTTAAACACGAAATAGTTGTCATTTATCACCTTCGTATGGCGTATCAATGACATAATCACCAATTGATTGTTGTTGCGTGTGTGTTCATGTGCGATTGTGAGCTAGTAAAGTTCTTGTCTTTCATTATCTTACTTTTATTTCTTCGTCAAATTACTAACAAATTATCTGTTTGGGAGTTCTTTTCACGCAGCTGTTGCTAAGTCAGCCTTCGTGTTGAAGTCGAGGCGAACATCCAATGAATATTATCCTGATGCACCTTAATAAACAGTCCAACTACTGGCCTGTTTACCGCGACTGTATTTTACATCTATTCCTTGCCTGTTTACCATGACTGTTTTATACATTTATTCTTTCCAATGGTGCGATCTTATCAAGTCATGATGTTTACATGCCTTCATTTCCACAATAGGATCCGTGGAATATCAACTTAGAATTAACCTTATAGTTAAACCTCCTTCAACTCTGTTTAGCGCTTTGCAAAGGTCGATGTGGATCACACCCATATTGGACGTTTTCTAAAGACCAATGAAGCTTTTACATTAAGAGTATTTGGCAGCAAGGTCAATACAAGTACTTACATAGACCTTGTTTGGCAGTTCTTGTAAGTCAAGAATCTTTGCTTGTGACGTATTCTGGCCTTACAAATGAACTCTATTTCTCATAAATTGAACAGCTCACATTAATTACATATTTCAAAATCTTATTCGGGCTTATAATACACTCTAAAGACCACATATGGTTTCTCCTATCCCATTTTGACACGGTTAAAAATTAAGCCTGTGGGTTGTCCGTGACCACTTCAAATATGCATTATTTTCCTTTTTTTCTCGTCCTCAAAATAATTACTGTTCTTTGGATACATAAATAAATCATAACCAAGAAAGAAATCAACCGAGAATGTTAGAATAATCTGTAATTAAGTTTTCAGACTTCAAATAAAGCGTAAAACCAGCAAATTATCTGCGTGCATGTGCGCATGTGCAAAGTATGGATGCTCAAAAGGCACGGGTCTCAAAAGAATTTCCCAGAAAATATTTGTGAAAAGCAAGGGAAGACTCTTTTTTTTTAAATAGTACTTATGTCCAGCATTTACCTTTTTCTGCTATACTGATTGAAATCATATTCTAAACATCCCAAATATAACTTCTGAATCACATCCAAATCTCATGTTCCATGAATACAAATTGAGTTATCAATTTCAAAATACTGATAAATCAACAAGTGTATTTCCACTGACGATTTCTTCATAAACCAAAAGTACTTTCAATATTCCTCAACTGAAAACCTTACATGCAACATATACAACACTCAGGAAATAAAAACACATTTTTTTATTCATTTATATCTATTTCCTTTTTCAGTCATCTATATAGCTGACATATCAAGATTCTAAAATTGTATCACAGTTCTGCAAACATGGAATGCTAGTCCTAAGTACAGACCCTTTAGCCTGCCAAAGATGTGATTGTTCATAGATCCATTACACCTCTTTCCTGCTCTCCTGCAATTGTAATACTGCAATACAGTGCAACATCAACTCACTTTTATTACAATCGTGTGCATGCGCCTGACTGACTGAAGCTTGATTTTGTGTCAATAGCAAGATTATGGACTTGAAATCCAAGGAGTGAAATTGGTGCCGCTGGCAATTGGGAAAACTGCAAACCACAGCTATCAACCTGGCAGTAGTAATAATAGTAGTAGTAGTGTGTGTGGTAAAGTGTTCACACACACATACAGTGCATCAAGTACTAAGCATTAATATAGTGCTCAGGTGAGATGTTATCAACACTTATTGCCACTGTCTTTTATTTTATTTTTTTATTTTTTAATTCTCAAAAGTCATCAAAGGCAAAAAAATAAATTGTTTTCAGGCTCTCCGTGTGAAATGTGACAAAAGAGTGACAAGAGTGAGCAACACCAAAGCTTACTTTTACTTACTTGCTTTAGGCATTTTGTGATTTTGCAAGCTCTTTACATCTGCCCCTTGCCTTTAAAGGTGAAGATTACAAAAAAGAAAAAAAAAAAAAATTAAAATGCTATACAGAAATCAATGCCTCTTTGCCCACCATGAGGATACGTGAGCGAGGGAAATGATACCTAAGTGAGAGTGGAAGCGGGAATGGAGTGTAAGAGTAAGAGTAGGAGGGGGAGTGAGAGTTGGAGCAGGAGTGAAAGTGGGAGTCAGAGTCAATTAGGGTCAGAGTGGGAGTGAGAGTGAGAGTGCAAGGGAGAGGGAGAGCATATGTGTGAGAGAGACAGAGACAGACAGAGACAATATTTACAAAATCATATTCAATAAACTTCAGACTGTGTCAAAATTCCTGAATGCAAGGTTATATAAGTGCATACACCTCATTGTGTTTCACTTCATGTGTCCAAACCAGTTTCGAAAAGTATATCAAAAATTCTTTTGTTTTATATGACTTCCCTTCAACCCTATATAAAGATAATAAAACAAGCAGCATAACTTCTCCAAAGCTAAAAAAAAAATCAACTACCAACCCGCTACAAATGACATCAAGAAATATATATATATATTCAAAAGGCCATGACAATCTTTCAGAATGCACCACAGTTATCCAAGAGAGAGTTGAGATGATGTGATAAAAAGGCATGAGGTTTATACTAACAATAAAAAAAGAAAAGAAAAAAAAGGCATGAGGTTTATACTGACAATAAAAAAAGAAAAGAAAAAAAAGGCATGAGGTTTATACTGACAATAAAAAAAGGTAAGAGGTTCATACTGACAAAATTTATCTTTTAAAAAAGTGCATAAAGTTTATATTGATAATATCTATCTTTAAAAAAAAACAGGCATGAGGTTTATATTGACAATACTCATCTAGAAAAAAAGAGAGAGAAAACAGCTTAAGATTTAACCAACAATATTCATCTTAAAAAAGAAAAAGAAAAAAAAAAAGAGCAAAAATGAAATCTATAACATATTCATCCTCAAGAAAGAAAAAAAACGTTAAAAAAAACGGCTATAAGGGTTACACTAACAAAATCAACCTTGAAAACAAAAACGAAAAAAAAAAATCAGGCACGAGGTTTATACTGAACGAACACCATCTTTTCTTTCAGTAGACGACTTACACACTCCCCTTGTACCAAGCCATAGAAGAGGCACATGAGTTGTGTAAATAAGAGGCAATAAATTTACTTCAAGGCTATATAAAAGACTTGTGTAAAAGTACAGAGAATGATAAGCCATAAAGATAAGTCTACCCTATATACACAGATGCATATTGCGAGAGATATTGATAAAACAAATAATAAAATTGATGATGATAATAATGTTGGTAAAAGTGATAATAATGATGATAACCTTGATAATAATAATAATGATGATAATGACGATAACATCAATAACAATGATCATAATAATAATAATATTAATAATAATAATAATAATAACAACAATAATAAAGATAATAAAAGCAATACAAACAACATCAATATAAAGAGCAAAAATCATCATAACAGCTGCACTTGAATTCCTGAAAAGAAACGTAATCTTAGCTGCAGAAAAAAATTGAAAGATTATAAAACATCCCATAACTCAGAAGAACAAGAAACACAATCCTTGAACTCGAAACAAAACAAAAAATACAAAAAAAAATCCTTCAAAATCTTACCACAAATTGTAAACCTTTTACACCGAACTTTCGACGAAGCCTTTGACTTGCTTCTGTAATTCGTCTTGCCTAAGTTAAAGTATTACAATTAAACTCTAAAGCAGAGGATAAAATCAACTGTAATACTAATATACGCCATAAAGAAGACACTGGCTAAGATACAACTGAAGCATAAAAGCAACCATTCGCTTATATAGTCAGTCATAATCACCCTAATAGTTAAGGCTCTTTATTGTTAGTTACATAATGACTAGAAGTCAAAAACACAAGGGGGACCTTTCACTGTGACCTTTTCTTGTCTATTTTTCAGCTTCCATCTTTTATTTCCGGGGGGGGAGAGCTAGTGAAAAATATTTGTGACAAATACGAGACCCGAACGTGTTCCTTTGCCAGGTTAGTTGACGCCCGAGTGACATTCGATGAAACATAAATCTACTAACGTCTTACATTACTTGTGACATTTCTGACACTCTCACTTGTTTTGAAGCCATAACGACCTTTCAACTTTCAAGGTTGTTTTCCTTTTCTCCGAAGTGGGGAAAATGCTACCTAAGAAGAAGGATTATGCAATAAGCAAAACATAATATACAATAATACATGCTACATAAAATAAAGCTTGTAGATACAACGATTAATATGTACAACTTCTAATAATATCAAATTGAGTAACTCAAGATTCTTGGAAAAACTATAATCAATAACAATACAAAAATAACAATAAAATATGAAACTCCAATAAACAAAAATACAAGTAACTGCTTCAAATACATTAACAATAGATTTATGTAAAATACTCTTAAATTGTGATCACAATCAAAACTGCCTTACAACTACTGCTTTAACAAATAAATACGAATACATGACAAGGGTAAAGGGGGGAGAGTGAATATAATAAATAAAAGAGGGAGACTTATTTCCCTTAATATTTCCAATGGCCTCACAACCCAAAGCAAATTATTTTCCGTTAATTACTTCATTCCTTCCGCTTTCCAAAAAAACGCAACACACTTGCCAAAAGACCCTAGCGTCAAAATTCTCTAGCCTTCACAATGATTCCTATGAGGCAAAAAAAAATTCACAAGGAAAAGTTATTAACGGCAGTTATGTGTTTCAAGATGTACCTCATTATGATCAGTCACAATATGCTGTGTCCCTTTTACTCCCCCATTTTATTACGTATCAATCACAGATAATCCTGTTTACTCAAGAACAGAAGAACAACATTTGTCTTACGATTACTTACACGAAAAATCCAGATCAACGCTTCATCACATAGGACCAGCCAATGCCAAAAACCTAAAAACCACCTACGTGAATACCAAATCACAAGGCAAAATACACAAAATACTATCAAACACCTTGATTCAGATCTTTACAAAGACTAAGGATCTAAAGCTGTTAGAACAATACCAAGACTTGAATGCACTGAGGGCATCAAACTGGGGAACTGTTGTACCACACTGGGAGTAAGAAAATTAAGAATTATACTCCACAGAGAAACACAATCTGCATAATACATGGTAATTAGTTTGCATATTTGTGACAATGACATATCTGACTGTATTCCATTACCATTTACCTACATAACTCTCCTCAACCAGGATTCAAACCTTAAGTTTTGCAGGCAGGTAACTGCAAGACAGATATTCGCTATAACGTCTGTCTTGTGGTTACCTGCCTACAAAACATAGGTTCGAATACCATTTACCTGTAGAGGTCTTTGATTCAGTTACAGTTGTTTTGGTTTTGGTATGTTTTTCAATATGAATCTGACAAAACTGCCTTCATCGCCATGATGAAGATATACCATTACTTAATGCTTTTCTTCTCCTCCACTACAACTGTGGAAAAAAAAAATACTGTAAAAAAAAAATATATATTATCAATCTTCATTTCCTTTGTGAGTGCTAGTTATGATACGAAACAATATCAAACCTCTATTCACCACACAACCTATCACTGTGAGATGAGCTCTGTGTCAACTTGACTGATTCCGTTGGTATGTTGCTGGACCAAACTTAGTGCCAATACAGCCGCCCTCGTGTCCATCATGACATCACCATCATCCTCATCTTCGTTGTCACTACCTGACAATGGCTGAGCATCATTCTCTATCTCAAGAAGTTGGTCATCCTCCTCCTCCTCCTCCTCCTCCTTGGAATTTTTGTTTGCACATGCATCCTCTTGTTGCGCCGATTCCGCAGGTCCAGTCTCTGCTTCGGAATCACTCTCTTCTTCGGACATCACCTCTGCTTCTACAACTGAGGTGTCAGTTGAACAATTATCACTTTCTTCACTTTCCGTGCCTTCACCATCTACAGAAGGAGATGCATGAAATGCAGAAATGTAATAGTTTGACAGTAAAATACTAAAATCTTTACATATCCAGCAGAGTTAATAATCTTAAATATTTTTCTCACATGATTTTTCTTAACCTCCTATTTTATATTACCATGATGCCATTATTCCAGCTAAGACTTGAGTCGATTACTGTACCTGATTCTTCGGATTCCGCTGATGCATCTAACAATCTCACATCTTCCCGTTCTGTCATATCCTCATCATCTGTGTCCCCTATGGCTGAAAGGAGTGGGACGTCTTCTTCGTTTCTATCACTCAGTGTTACCTGCAGGTAATTGGGGACATCTTCCTTTAGAGTTGTATAAAACTAACTTCACCTGTCTTGTCTAATTACCTCTTTCACTCACTTACACACTCACTCACTCACTCACTCATTCATTCATTCATTCATTCATTCATTCATTCATTCATTCATTCATTCATTCATTCATTCATTCACTCACTCACTCACTCACTCATACTCTTCACTCACTCTCTTTTACACTCATACACTAAATCACCTAATAGAAAATATATGAAACAAACACAACTAAAACTAAAGTCCACATGCCAAATATCCGACAAAGCATCGCAACTTTATGTCTCGCTCTACACTGACCTGTCTTTCAACGGGCACTGAGAGGCCTGCGTTAACTTTGCCCTCCTCTTCGCTCTCCTTCTCGTCACTGCTCCTGCTGTTTCTCCGCCCTCCTGTTCCTGGAAGGGTATAGGAAACAAGGACAGTATTAGCTTGTATCTTTTTATATATATGTGTGTGTGAGTGTGAGTGAGTGAGTGAGTGAGTGAGTGAGTGAGTGAGTGAGTGAGTGTGTGTGTGTGTGTGTGTGTGTGTGTGTGTGTGTGTGTGTGTGTGTGTGTGTGTGTGTGTGTGTGTGTGTGTGTGTGCGTGTGTGTGTGTGTGTGTCTCTGTGTGTGTGTGTGTGTGTGTGTGTGTGTGTGTGTGTGTGTGTGTGTGTGTGTGTGTGTGTCCTGTGCAGGTGGGTGTGCAAGTGTGTGCGTGAGGAGTGTGAGTGTAAGTGCGTGTGAGTGTGTGTGTATGTGTGTGTGTGAGTATGTGTGTGAGTCGCATGTGTGCACGTGCAAGCGCATGCATGCAAGTGCATGCGTGTACATGCGAGTGTGTGCACGTGTGCCTGTGGGTATGGGTGTGTGTGAGTGCATGTGCTTGTGTGAGACAAGAAACTTCGAGGCTGGAAAATTAGACACATTTAGAATATTTTTTTCACACCAAATAAAAATCCATTTGTACCTTTCCAAAGTTCAATTGTTAACTTTCATAATCTAAAAAAAAATAGTATATGCACATCATGAATAGTTTTACTTACTGAAAATAAAAACACTTCCACTGTTTCATTCATTAAACTGTAGGTGGCAAGCATTGCTTAGACACAGTTGTCAGATCTATGAATTATTGTTTTTTTCTGGCACATCTGTTGCAGATAAGATAATCTTGTTCTTAAGTTTTGACATTCTGATGTAATTTTCTCAGTCAGATTTCCTTCCTGCTGTAGATATTTGTAAAATCATTTTAACCTATCACAGTCATCATTACAGATCTACATCACTTGCTCACAGAATACTACATATTACACATGTATAGCCAGATGAAAATTGTCACCTCCAGACTCTTGATGTACCAGTTGGAAAACTTAGCAACTGTACGTGTATTGTATACACTAGATAATACTTAAATAAATCAAAAAGAAATTTCCAACAAAATTTCATGACCCAACACACTGTTCTGATATATTATGGACTATAAACATATAGCCCATACACCATACCCCATGAATAATCCCATTCAATTCTTGTAATATTTCACCAAACATCCTTAAACCACAACCTCTGACCTTAATCAACAAGAAGTTCTACCCTTGGTTTTAATACCATTACCCACACCCCGAGATGTACCTGAGAGTTGACTTGGGGCTGGCAACTGGCCTGAGCCTGGATCACGATGGCAAGGGGGATTGGGTGCCAGTCTGCCTCTCACTGCCACAGGCATGCCAGGCACCAGGCCATCCGGGGGGGCGGGGGCACAGCGCCGGTGCCTCCTCCACTGTCTGCTCAGTGTCCACAACCTGAGGGAAGCAAATTTGGGTTAACTTACAACACTCACCGCCTCATCAAAAAGGGACACACATGTGATTTCTTCTTTCATCAGAAAATTAATAAAACTATTACAAACAAAATAACAACTAAAAAGTAACAGTGTAATATCATACAGTTATATACCATTCATTGAAAGCATAACTGCTAGGACCAATACATTAAATTCCCATTGCCGCCCAAAATACAGAGCCAGGTTTGTTCACGGAACACCTCAGTTCTGACTCCCCTTGTTACTCAGATATTGGAGTTTTCCAAAGAGTGAAATTCCTGCCTGGATTCCGATTTCTGAGTTAGAAGCCCAAGTTCTGAGAGACAAAGCCTCAAAGAAAAATAAAATCGAGAGAAAATTAAAAGATGCAAAAGGTTTACTAATGAAAAATCTGAAATTCTAAGATCAAGGATGAAGGGAAAAGGCAGACAAAAATTATTGTTCTAGCAGAAATAAGCACATTTCCTAAGTGCTGTGACACAAATGCTGTGACTTCCCATGCAGTGACTCTTTTGGAAATCTTTATCTGTTCACCTAAAACCCTTAATTTCCTTTTCCTCAACTGCACTCTTGGCCAACTAAAATTCATTCAGTCCTCACCACCAAATCCATACATACAATAAGTTGTAAAATGAAAATAAAGCTATAAATCACTAACGATGTAGATGGATCATTGATGGCCACGGAGTAGGATGGTGGTGGTTCCCTCTGAAGAAGGTGCTGCTCAAGTCGAGACAGAGGGGCAAGCTGAGTAGAACGCCGACCACCCTGGTAACTGTGTTGACGTCCGAGACCTACACGCAGAGCATACAGCCTACACGTGCAGCCCACGGCAATTACTAAGAGCAGGGAACATACCAAACCTCCCATTGCAGCAGCCACAATCACTGAATTCTGTAGAAAAAAAAAATGGTTCCTGAAATTACCGACTGTACTTTTTTGTGAAGACAATGGTTCAAATGCTATTTTCTTGTTTTTATTTGAGCTTTTAATGTCATGGATTCATATACAAAATCAAAATATTCAATGACCTGTCATGTCATCTAATAATGCAATATTCATTTGAAGACTCTCTAATCAAGTGCTGGAATTTTGCAAATCATCCTTTGGACTTTCCAATACAAACAAAAATAATTCCTATATCACACATCCATTTACATGCAAACCTGTGCAAGACCCTTGATCTTCTTATAATTTTGACTATGTATAGAACACCATAACATGTCAATTCTTTGCTTTAACACAAGGAGAAAGAAACCAATATATATAATGTCCATATCTACATATCCTTTGACCTGTAAAATTCAATTCCAAGCATAAAAATGACATGGCATTAAACCCCTGACCAGTTTACAACCTCACATCAAGGACCTACTATCTATAAACTGATAACACATATCCATTCCTTTGTATACACCCCATACCAAGACCCAGTGACGGACCAAATGACCGACCCCAATACCTACTGAGAACTTAAAAAAAAAAAAAAAAAAAAAAAAAAAAAAAAAAAAAAAAAAAAAAAAAATCATTCACATAGATGAAATCCTGAAATAAAAAAATATAAACACAAAATCCCAATAACGTACTCTGTGGCAATCTTCCTCGTCGCTGGCATCCCCACAGTCATTGAACTGGTCACACCTCCAGGCTTCGCGAATGCAGCGCCGGTTTGCGCACAAAAAGGCACCATGCTGTAAGAAGGAAAACTGAAAAATTAGGAAAATCCCAGCAACATATCACATATTAGTGTTTTCTATTCCCATTCCTATAATCTTTCAAACCACTAACTTCATAACATTACTAAATCTCATATAAATCATTTACATAGATTTCCTTATCACACAACATACACCAAGGAATACAAATACAAAAATTGCATGGAATCGCCATTCAAGATCACACAATTTTTGATGTTTTGCGCACATCCAAGAAACTCCACATGCAACTGAAAAACAACTAAATTCCACATGATTCTACTGAAGAATTACTCACTGACACCAGGAATGCATGTATATTTACATAGCATCCATTATGTTCTTTTTTTTCTTTCACTATTTCTGTTTTACATACAATGGCCCCATAGGCATTTAGTGATCAAGAAGTCAATTACCATACCTACTTGATCTCAAGTATTTACCACATTTCATGAATTTAAGTGGGAAAAAGTTCTACTAACTATAATAACAATAGCAAAAAAAAATAAAAATAAATAAAAATTGTTAAAATTAACATCACTGAATAAAAAAGTGTGATACAGCATGCCTAGCAATTGCAGAACCATCTATCTGTAAATGAAATTAGTAAAGAAAGAACACAAACTCATTATCAATGGATTAAAAAGAATAATCCCTCCACCAAACAATAAAAAAAAATTGCATAATTCTATAAAACCACTACAAAAAATCAAAAAGACCTTCACCTGTGGATGGCACAGCTGCGGAGTGCAAGAAGCTTCGTCTGAGCCATCCCCGCACTGTGACGCCCCATCACACCTCTGTGCGGGCGTGTAACAGCCACCTCCTCCACCACAGCTTATATTTTGCATACACTGTCCTGGAGATGTAAAAGATCATTCTGAAAACACCTAGTAATTGTGTAAACCATTAGCTAAAGTGTCTAAAAACTGCAGGGGAATTACAACAGTTGGTTATCCATTGAATTAGACATATTTATCCATGAATACTAATTATAAAAAACAATGAAAAACATATCATTTGAATAATCAACAGCACAGGGCCATAATCAATCATTCAGGTACTTTCTAATAAAGAAAATATATATATCTTAAAGAAAAAAAAATGCAAATTGCAAGCCTCTACCAATGCCCAAAAATCTTATTATTGCAATGCTGAAGTCCACATCATTTCAGTTAGCTCAAGGGTACCTTAACAAAAAAAATGTCTTCACAATCTGTCAATAACCTTTCCTATAATCCTACCGACAAAACAATAAATGCCAGCAAAAATATAACCTCCAGGGCAGAAATAATAATAACATTTAAATTATATTCAACCCCACAACAGACTGAATGCAATAAAACTACTCATAACATAAACAACAATGCAACAGACTGATCGACTTGTTTGCTTACCACAGCCTATTTCGTCCTCTCCTCCTGGGCAGTGCAAGATTCCGTCACAACGCTGAGTTTTAGGGTCATAACAAAATTCAGAATTTGGTGAACACTGCGTCTGATTGAAGAGGCAACCTGTGTGAGAAAGGTCGGTTTATGCACCAAATCTAAAAATGCTGAAGCTTTTTAAACATTTCTTTAGACAAATCTAGGTATATTTCTCCAAAGGAAATTAATCTGAAACATTACCTATTTCAATTGAACAAATCTCAAAACAATCAAAATCATATCAGACTTTCATACAACAATACTAAAAAACTAGAAAACCTTACACTCTGCACAGAAAAAAAAATATATATATATACAATAAGACACACAAAACTTACTGCAGTAGATTTCATCAGCCTTGTTGCGACAGTCCGCTATGCCATTACAACGCCTAGAAGCCTTGTAGCAGTCTGTCCCTTCCCCACACCACCACTCATCTGCATCACACCCTATAAAGAGGAATGGTGTGCATTCAAAATCATGACAGAAATCTTGAAATGTAAATGAAGGGATACCACACATGACTTGCAAGAGGAATCTAAGAAACAGGCCTTTGACAAGTACTTTTTTTTCTACAGGTAAAACTTTCTCAGCATCATACTCTTATTTACACCAATTATAAAATCCACAGTAAAGCAGGGGTTCCACTGGCTTTACCCGACTCTGGGACTATATTCAAATCAGGGAAGACCACTCTTTTGGCCAGGCCTGGACACTTACTTGGGGCATTGGGATAGCCAGACTAAGAAAAATCAACCCTAGTCCTGCTCATTATTTTGCAGGTAATGAGAATTTAGTCTGATATCATCCTAAATGTTCGTTAAAATTACTGTACAGCTAAAACATCATTCAAACATTTTGAAGCCAGCCTAGACACACTAAGCCCAGAAAAGAGCAATTGCAATGTAACTAATAAGTGAGATTTGGTAATCAGCAGCAGCTCATGGAAAAGGACTGAGTCTAGTAGTGGTACTGGGCTTAAACTGCCCTTATCATTTCAGCCAATCTGCTACAAATCTCATTTACAACAAAATCATATGCAAATTATATATGCATTATGCTAAACATACTCTTCTACAATCTGTTTAAGCTCTCAAAGACTTTCTGAGTATATTGAGGAACATTTCTCTCATAATGAATACTATTCACCAAGTAACAGAATAATTGACAAAGGCCTTATACAATGTAATACTTAAATTTTCCTTCATTCTTTCTCTTGTTCTTTCTCAATATCCCCCTTTTCTTATAACTCATTTTCTTATTTACATTTTCTTTCTTCACTTTCACCTTTCCTTGACTTTCAAGTCTCTCTAGTCTTCACCCTTTTTTTCTCCCTTTACCTCTTTGCCTCCTAAATCTTTACAAGCAAAAACAACACCATTCATACTTACCAAAGCAACCAAGCTCATCCTCCCCCTTGGCACAGTGCCACCGCCCATCACAGTGCTGCTCGTCCCGCAACCCAGGACAACCAGCTGAAACAAAAATGGACATGACAAACTTATCACTAGAGGTTCTCCTTTTTAGTACAGTATGAACTCACTCTAAACATTTTCAAAACCTGTTATATTAAAATCCAACCTCTTTGACTGCTGATGTAAAAAAGATAACCTGCCAGTGAGTTCTCATCACAATCCAGCTGAAGCTTTTTCCAAAGAAATACAATGATCATTCACAATATAACAAAATGCATAGTCATTTACCGTTGCAATTTAGGTTAATTGTACTTTTTGATATCCAATTCAGGTCACTGTAATTACCAGTATCAACGCACATTAAAAACATTCTTCATGAACACATTAACAGTTAGATATTACAACAAGAACATTTATTTCTGCCACACCTTTGCAATTTTCCTCATCTGACGAATCTGGGCACTCAGCCTGACCATTACACTTCCAAGCATTGGGTATGCAGATCTTCGGGTCTGAACACTGGAACTCATCTTTTCGGCAGACAGTTTTATTACCTAAAGGATAAAAGATTATAAATCATTATGCTGGATATTAACAAGTTAATCTATCTTTTAATACTCATCTCACACACATCATAAACAGAAAAGGACGGAAATAAACAAATGAAGCTATGACATTGAACTCACTTATGAAAAACTGTAGTTTGAAACCCAGGTGACCACGTCGCACTTTCAAATCCGAGGAGAATTTCACAACCACCTTTGGAGATCTGGTTATAATAGGCCACGGAGTCGAGTTCCCACACACGTGACCTGTTGTGAGCATCTCAGAAGTTTTGTATGAAGTGCGCGATTGGTTAAGGCGATGAGGCGAGGTCTGGTTACTCGCAGCTGTGTCATTAGTGCGTTTCCTGCTTCTGAGAGTTAGCTGTCGGTTGATAAGACGCCTTCTGCTCATCCTATCCATGTCCTTAAAGAGGTGGCCCTTGAGTAACTTGTGACTCTGTATACTTCTCTTGAAACTGTCTTCCACCGACTCTCTGTTCTTCCTCCTACCATTTGTGACTTTGCTGAAGATGTCTCTCCGTTTCTTTATGCAATGCTTCTCTGTCCTTAGCATTATCCATTGGTGAGGACAGCAGTCTTGTGACTTTTTACCGCACTGGTTGTCTTGGTCCAAGTCAAACATGCTAAAACTGCGGAAATTAAATCTAATATCATATTTCCGTCTTAAAATATGGTACGAAACTATATAGCAAGAAATGCAAGCATCAATGAAGAAATATATGTAATAAAAAAAAAATGGAAGATACGCCTGTGCTGTAACAAAATCTAATAGTTCCAAGTAATCAAAACAACCCACAAGCATCGAAATGGCTCACCTTAATATAATGTAATCTTGATAAGGGTTATGAAGAATCCAAGAGCAGTTGACATGAGCAGGTGGAGCTCGGGGAGGCAAGGGTGATGTGATGGTGCCTGTGGTTCTGTTGAAGTGGGCTGGACCCCCCCTGCAGGCAACCTCGTTCACCAGGACATCGTGGATATTTGCCCTCACCACCACCGTGTCCAACAACACTGGTAACAATGAAAATAATAACCTCACACAATGAAACTATGGAAGGCCTTTCAAGCTGAATAATCTTAAATCCCAAGAATTACATGTCCTCTTCTTGTCTGTCTTCCTAGCTGCTAAAGACATTGATATTTTCAAGTTTCACACATGTTTCTTTCAGTTATTGGCATTTCATAAGCTAGGTCAAATATACCTCAGGATACCAAGAATACTAATTCATTCTCACTTCAGTCCATTCATAAAAAGAAAGAGGCAGGAAAATGTATAGAAAGGCTTAGGGTCTTCAAGGGGAATGTAGGCATAGGAGTTATATTGTAGGTGTGGCTGGAGCAAATTTGGCAAACAGTACTAATTTTACCCTGGATACATCTAATTGATGATAAAAATAAAACAGTATTTTTTGACAGGCTTTCATCATGGTGAAGACACTTAATAATATATACTTTCAAATTTACACTTTAGAAACTTTATGAAATATATTTCCAAAAACAAATATAGACATTATCCTGCTCCTTGATGCCTGTACACTTGTGGAGCCATCTATGTGCAAAAAAAATGGCAAGAGAAAACTACAGTAGGCAGTACATATACCTAGCACAGCACAACACACAACACTCCATCAACCGATAACTTTAATCATAACTGATATATAGCAAAATGCACCTTAAAATCCAAAAACCAACCTGTGGTGATGAAAATCCACATGTGTCCCCTCATCCTGACAACCTGCTCAGAATGCTGACGGTCACAAGGGTAAGCAGGGGGTCCTCGGATTAGTCAGCAATGACATTATTCACAACTGCAACGGAAACAAAAGGGAAGTAAGTATCAAGAGGTAACATTATTCTTACGTAGCTACATATGGAGAGGCTTATGAATACATCTGACATGTAAACAGTGAGGTAGATCATGCCCTACTTTAAGATGACACACCAAATTAACCCTTCAGTAAGAGTTTATGATGCATAAATGGATTGTGACTCACAGCAGGCAGACCATATTTCCACAGCCTAGGCCTAGTCACAAAGTCTAAGTAATACTGCATCACAAATAAACCTAGACCTGGTTTAACCCTACATTGATGGTACCATAAATTTCTGTATGACACTTATTCCAGTGATTACTGGCAACCACCTAGTCTTTCCAACAGGGCATCCGTAGAGCTCACCCTTCCCACTCACTAGAGCAAGTCATGACATGTATACTCATGACCATCATGAAGGGTAGACTTTCCATGATGGTTATAGCTGTGCCCGTAAACAAAGTGTTAAAATAACTTTGATCATGTGTCTCATTCTTACGAACTTAAAATGAAATCGTGTGCTACAAAATTTCCTTGCAAAGTGTAATTTCTACAACACTATAGATTCATGAATTCATTCTGTACAAATTCAAACCTACCAGCAACAGGTGATGGATTTAGCCATATAACACTATTCAAATTTAAGGATTATTACACTATCTATTTTTCTACAATCTGGCCATGTAATTCTGAGTTTCCTGTTACATCTGCTAAATTCCTCTTACCCCCCAATATTTGTTATGACAGTAAATCTACTCCTTACTGTTTTGGAAGGTAGGGATATGTAACTCATTACTAAAACATAGAAAATGTAAACTGAATTATAAAACACAAAATCTATAACTGTTTTGTCTAGCTCAGGTTCTGTTAACAACTATCAACAGTATTATTGACTACTGCTTCCTAGTAGCTTTGGCCCCTATCTGAATACTTTACATAATAGCCATTTTTGGTCAAATCACATCAAGACTCAATGCCAATATTCTAACACCTGACAACTAACAGTCAGCAAGCCAAACCAACCCCTGACCTCTATCAACTGCCAACTAGTTCCTCCTTTCAACTCCGTTCAACTCTGTTTTGAGTCCAACCCCCGCACGTCCCAACAACACCCACCAATTTTTTTATATATATATATTTTTTTTTTTTTCAGTAAATTTCATTATTCCCTAAAAAATATGATTTGATAACTTTGAAAAGCTGTTCTCTTGTCAAGCTTTTTAGAGAGAAAACTTTTAATAGTAAAGATGAAAGAAAAATGTTATGATTACCCAGAAGAACTAGAAAGATGATTGGATGACACTGAAAAACTGTTGTAGAGAAAAATAAAGAATAAAGAGTAATGAAAAAAAGCCCCATCAGTTTCGCTTTTGCCTAGACACAAAACAGGAATTTTCATTCCTTTGGCCTTATCCCCTTTCTTCTCAAAAGATAATGCCAACCTTGAGCACACAACAGTAACAACACACTCAGCATATCCCACTGTCATACCTGACTAAACAAACTTAAACACCACTAAATCCACTTTTTAACTCTAACTTTAAGTTTTTAACTCCTTTTCATGGTTTTGAAACCAGGGAAGACCTTTAACTGCCTACCTTCTAGATTTCATTTGCTGGTGTTAAGTAAAATGCTTTTGTTACA
>NC_091550.1:2156559-2169059 GCF_042767895.1 Penaeus vannamei
GAGAGATGGAGAGAGAGTGTGAGCGAAAGGGAGAGAGAGAGAGAGAGAGGGAGAGAATGAGGGAGAGGGAGTGAGAGAGCGAGAGAGAGAGAGAGAGAGAGAGAGAGAGAGAGAGACAGAGAGAGAGAGAGAGAGAGCGAAAGGGGGAGAGACAGAGAGAGAATATGAGAAAGAGAGAAAGACACAGACACAGAGACAACGAAAGAAACAGAGACAGAAACAGAGAGACGAAAAAAGAAACAAACAAACAAAAAAAAAATTCTATAGATTTAACTTTCCTCTGAATTGTTTAGTCAATCGTTATTCATAGAAGCAATAAGGATCAAGATAGAAAACTCGGAGAAATGCAAGTAAGAAAGCGAGAGTTGAGACAATGAAACACACTTACTGGGGGAAATTTTTTATCATTTGGAGATAATATAATTTAATGCATTGTACTGTTTCATATTAATTAACTGATTTACTTTCTCTTCTTTTCGATAATGGCAGACAGGTAGACAGAAGGACAGAGGGGGAGAGAGAGAGAGAGAGAGAGAGGGAGAGAGAGAGGGAGAGAGAGAGAGAGAGAGAGAGAGAGAGAGAGAGAGAGAGAGAGAGAGAGAGAGAGAGAGAAAAGGAGGAAGAGACAGAGGATCACACACAACACATACAGAGAGAGAGAAAAATGAAGACAAAAAGAGAGAGAAAGAGAAAGACAGACAGAAGAAGAGAGAGAAAGATAAAATCAGACAGAGAAGAAAAGAGAGAAAGAGAAAATCAGACAGACAGAGAAGAAGAGAGAGAAAGAGAGAACAGGCAGAAACGAAGATAAAGCGAGAGAGAGAACATTGCAGTGCAACAGACCTCACCACTCGATCGCCTGGGCCCTCTCTACCGTCTCTGCTTCGCCAACAATTGAACCCGAAATGCAAACAAAATCGAGCCTCTCCCTCTCCCTCCACCTCTTTCCTCTCCCTCTCTCCTCTTTCTTCTCCCTCTCACTCCCACTTCTCTCCTCTCCCTCTCCCTCCACCTCTTTCCTCTCCCTCTCCCTCTCGCTTTCCCTCCACCTCTTTCCTCTCCTTCTCCCTCCACCTCTCCTCTCCCTCTCCCTCACCATCCCCCTCTCTCTCCCTCTTCACCACCCGCCTCCTCTCTCCCTCCCCTCCCCCTCTCTCCTCTCCCTCTCCCTCTCACTCCCACCTCTTTCCTCTCCCTCTCACTCCACCTCTTTCCTCTCCCTCTCCCTCCATCTCTTTCCTCTCCTCTCCTCCCTCTCCTCTCCCTCTCTCCTCTTTCCTCTTTTCTCTCCCTCTCACTCCCACCTCTCTCCTCTCCCTCTCCCTCTCCCTCCACCTCTTTCCTATCCCTCTCCCTCCCTCCCTCCTCTCTCCTCTCCCTCCACCTCTCTCCTCTTTTCTCTCCCTCTCACTCCCCCCTTTCTCCTCTCCCTCTCCCTCTCCTTAACCATACTTTGACGTCAGTTGCCAAAATCTCCATTATTTTCCATATTTCATTAAACACTTCTTCGTTTCTTATATAATAAGAACGTTTATATTTTTCGTTTATTCTGAAATCCGAAAAAATATATAATTTTCGTTTTTTCTGAAATCCGAAGAAAACATTTATAATTTTCGTTTTTTCAGAAATCCGATTTTTATAATTTTCGTTTTTTTTCTGAAATCCGAAGAAAACATTTATAATTTTCGTATATTCTGAAATACGAAGAAAACATTTATAAATTTCTTCCTCTCTCTTCTTCTTTCTTTCTTCTCTTTTCTTCTTCTTCTTCTTCTCTTTTCTCTCTCTCTCTCTCTCTCTCTCTCTTTCGTATATTCTGAAATCCGAAGAAAACATTTATAAATTCCGTTTTTTCTGAAACCCGAAGAAAAAAATATAGAGGAATTAACACCAAACTCCCTTATACAACATGTGTTCTGAACAGCTGACTAGGTATTCATGTCCACAAACAGTTTTTTTTCTTTTTCTTCTTTTTCTTTTCCTCTAAGAGTAAAATGACATATGTTGGAAAGTTTCCGAGATTTCGGAGTTAATTTGAAAGTTTATGCGGATAGTTTATCTGAATTAGAATTGCAGAATAAAGAGAGAAGGGGGGAGGAGAATGAGGGAGAATGAAAGAGGGAGAGAGAGAGAGAGAGAGAGAGAGAGGAGAGAGAAGAGAGAGAGAGAGAGAGAGAGAGAGAGAGAGAGAGAGAGAGAGAGAGAGAGAGAGAGAGAGAGAGACAGAGAGAAGCGGGGGGAGGGAGAATGAGAGAGAGAGAGAGAGAGACAGAGGGGGGGGGAGGGGGGGGAGGGAGAATGAGAGAGAGAAAGAGACAGAGAGAGAAGGAGGGAGAATGAGAGAAAATGAGAAAGAGAGAGAAGGGGGGGGGATGAGAGAGAATGAGAGAGACAGAGAAAAAGAGAGGGGGGGGGGGGAGATTGAGAGAGAGAAAGAAAGAGACAGATAAAGAGAGAAAGAGAGAGGGGGGAGGGAGAATTAAGAGAGAGAGAGAAAGAGACAGAGAAAGACAGAGGGGGAGGGAGAATGAGAGAGAGAAAGAAAAAGAGAGAGAAAGAGACAGAAAGAGAGAGGGGGGAGGGAGAATGAGAGAGAGAAAGAGAAAAGAGAGAGAGACAGAGACAGAGAAAGAGAGAGAGGGGGAGGGAGAATGAGAGAGAAAGAAAAGAGAGAGAGAAAGAGACAGAGAATGAGAGAGAAAGAAAGAGACAGAGAAAGAGAGAGGGGGGAGGGAGAATGAAAGAGAGAAAGAAAAAGAGACAGAAAGAGACAGAGAAAGAGAGAGAGGAAGAAAGAAAAACAAATATCTAATTTTAAAAAAGCCTCTTCTGTTTTTTCCTCACATCATCAACCCCTTATGATTCACTCGTTTTTTTTTTTTTTCTTTCTTTTTTTTTTTCTTTTTTTTTTTTTTTTTTTTTTTTTTTAGCTAAATATCGTATCATCTCGTTATCAATTTCTCCAAGAAATAGATAAATACACTCTGATCAAATTCGTATCAGTGCCGGACGAGTGGCATCGCCGATCATCATTATTTCGGTCGATTTTCAGGTTCATCAAAGGTCATGATTGTGTCTGGATTGGAGTTCTGAAATGTTCGCGAATCGGGGGTTTAAGTTTTTGCGCCAAATCACCTTTAGGATGCTTGTGAGGACGGGATTATTTTGAGCTCTTGGGGGGGGGGGTCCTATTTTCTTATTTTTTTTTAGCTCTTGGGGGAGGTTTGTTCCTATTTTTTTTTTTTTTTTTTTTTGTGGTTTTAAGGAGACATTTAAGAGTAGATTAAGCCTCCCCGTGGAAGTGAGCGGGAATGGAATCTTCGTACCGACAGTGTTTCTCTCTCTTTTTGTCTCTCTATCCCTCGTTTTCTTCTTCCTTCTCATTTTCTTTTTTTTTTTTCTTTTTGTCTCTTTATTTCTCTCTCTCTTACTCACTCACTCTCTCTTTCTCTCTCTCTCTCTTCCTCTCCCTCTCGCTCTCTCTCTCTCTCTCCCTCTCACCTCTTCCCTCTCTCTCTCCCTATCCCTCTCTCCCCTCTTCTCTCCCCTCCCCTCCTCTCTCCTATCCCTCTCCCTAACCATCCCCCTCTCTCCTCTCCCTCACCATCCCCTCCCCCTCTCTCTCCTCTCCCTCTCCCTCATTATCCCCTCCCCTCCTCTTCCTCTTCCCTCTCCCTCCTTTCCCCTCTCTCACTCCCCCCTCTCTCCCTATCCTCCCCCCCCCTCTCTCCTCTCCCTCTCCCTCACCATCCCCTCCCCTCTCCCACCCCCCTCTCCTCTCCCTCTCCCTCTCCCTATCCCTCCTCCCTCCTCTCTCTCTCCCTCCCCCTCTCTCCTCTCCCTCCTCCACCCCCATTCTCTCGCCTGGCTTGTTCAGCGTGAGCGAGGGGCGTTAGAAACCGCCTCGCCAGCTGAGATCTTGGCGAATGAATGGCCAGAGGAGAGATGCGGGAGAAGACGCTGCTATACGACTTTCACTCTGCATACACCTTCATCCTTTTGGGGTGTAGTTCTTTCTCGCTCTTTGACTCTGGCTGTCTTTCTCTCTTTCTTTCTTTCTGTCTGTCTGTCTGTCTTTCTCTCTCTTTCTGTGTGTGTCTCTCTCTTTCTATTTCTATTTCTCTCTCTCTCTCTCTCTCTCTCTCTCTCTATCTCTCTCTCTCTCTCTCTCTCTCTTTCTCTCTCTCTCTCTCTCTCTCTCTCTCTCTCTCTCTCTCTCTCTCTCTCTCTCTCTCTCTCTCTCTCTCTCTCTCTCTCTCTCTCTCTCTCTCTCTCCCTCCCTCTCTCTCTCTCTCGCTTTGTCTCCATAAACCTGTCAAAGTCAAAGTGAAAACTCCGCATATCACACGATTTTCATCCTGAAACGAGTCTCACTTCTCGTGTATACAAACCGAGCATGTACTGGTCTCGTCACGTTAACCCTTGTCTTTTAGGGTCAAAGGTCGCCGAATGTTATTGAGGGACTGGTTATGCAAAGGGTTTCTCAGACATGCAAAATTATTCATAGAAGCAACACTCCTCTCGTTCCAGGTAGAAAGAGGCCTGCAAAATATCTCACGATTCGAAGATTTAACGATAAAGGAAGTCAGGTGTAGGTGTTGACTTCGCGATCTCTCGTTGGCTAAGTGACGTTGGCGAAACTTGCAGCGACTTCGACCGTCTAAGATAAACGTTCGAGTGCTTCTGACTTCGAAGAGGCCCAGGGAAGTGATTGCAGGGCTTTCATAAATCATCTATAGACCGTTTTGATCGTAAGCCTTACCTATACGAGGCTTCTGTGCTGCTTCTACTACTACTTATGAGGGTTCTCCATTGCCTATACCTCTGCAAACTACTTATTATTTAGCACAAAGGTTATGCTGTAAATAAATAGATTGTTTACACACTTTAGAGCAACAATCTGAAGGAAGGATACAGAACTCACGTATAAAAGGTACATTTTTGACGGCAATATATTTCAATATTTCTTTAAAAGCCTTGAAAGTTCTTGCTCATATTTGTTTTTTAGCGGCATTGCTTGGTTAGATATCGTGGTCTGGTTTCGTAACTAAACCAAGCATTTTCAAACGACTAACAGAGGAAATTTCATAACGTCACAGCAGTAAACAAACCGCCAACTTGGCCAAAGATTACCAAAGATAGGTCTTTCAAATTGCGAGATTTAGAACGGAAATAACAAGGTTAAATAAAAACGCGCTTTGGACATCCTCGTGTTGGCCTTAATACAATTATAAGTAGCTAGTACTTATCTTCTCGACAATAATAAACCTATCAGTATACTCCAATTAATACTTCTGGTCGGCATAGATATGATAGCAACTTCCAAGTTTTCAATATCTATTGGCGACAGCATAAATAAATTATTTTAAAAAATTGATCGTTATCGCTCATTTCTGTCGGCCATTTTAGCGGTTTGTTTACTATTGTGACGTCATGATTTCTCTGGAGGTCGTTTGGAAATGCTTGGTTACGAAACCAGACCAAGATATCTAACCAAGCAATGCCGCTAAAAAAAAAGACAAATATGAGCAAGAACTTTCAAGGTTTTTAAAGAAATTTTGAAATATATTGCCGTCAAAAATGTGCCTTTTATACGTGAGTTTTGTATTGCCTATAACACTACATACGAAGGTTCTGTTCTGTACTGCCTATACCACTATGTAATAGGGTTCTATACTGCCTATGCCGCTATGCATTAGCGTTCTATACTGCCTATGCCACTATGTATTAGGGTTCTGTGCTGCCTATGCCACTATATAAGAGAGTTCTGTACTGCCTATACCACGGAAGGTTCAACTCAGTAATTATGATAAAATGAGATACTTCACGCCTTCAGAAAATTAAGGAATTTCAGCTGCAATGTTGGTGGTTTCCTTCCCATCTGATTCTTGGGAGAGATAAGGATACACGGTTTTCTAATTGTCACCTTGTTCGTCACTTTAACGACCGATATTAGTCCTAGTCGAGCCTCACTTGGCGACGGTGCAGTTAGACGTAAAAGGCATATTGCAAGGGGTAAATTGCACGCTGGATTTGCAAGAAGTGGCACCTGTCGATTCCAGGTTCTATAATTACGGTGATTTAGACCCAGAAGCAACAAATGCAGTTATTTTGGTAATGGCTTCTTTCCACCTGCTTTAGCGCTGCTTTCTTTATAATCAACGAAAGAATAAGCCTACAAAATAAGCATTTATGTACATCTGTATCTATCAGTATGTCTGTGCCTATCTTTCTGTGTGTGTGAGAGAGAGAGAGAGAGAGAGAGAGAGAGAGAGAGAGAGAGAGAGAGAGAGAGAGAGAGAGAGAGAGAGAGAGAGAGAGAGAGAGAGAGAGAGAGACAGAGAGAGAAAGAAAGCAAGAGAGAGAGACAGAGAGAGAAAGAAAGAAAGCAAGAGAGAGAGAGAGAGAGAGTCGATACATGCGTATATCATCATTATCATTCAACAACCATTCATATCACTGCAGGACTCAGACATCTCTCAATGCATGACTAAGTTATTTGGGCAGCACCACCCTTACCTGGCCGGATAACCTTTCCTATTACCACTTGAACCATCGCGACGACTTCCCAGATGACACTGTTTCGTTCCCCGGTTAAGGCCGATTTTTTCCGTAAGAGCAACCGGACCGTTATTCCTCCCCCCCCCTCTCTTTCTCTTTCTCTCTCTCTCTCTCTTTCGATCTGTCTCTCTCTCTCTCTCAATATATATATATATATATATATATATATATATATATATATATAAAATATATTTGTGGATATATATATGTATATATGTATATGTATGTATATATATAGATAGATATATATATATATATATATATATATATATATATATATATATATATATATATATATATATATATAATGTCTATGTATGTATATATATATATATATATATATATATATATATATATATATATATATATATATATATATATGTATGTATGTATGTATATGTATATATATATATATATATTATATATATAGATATATATTATATATATATATTTAAATATATAAATATATATATATATATATATATATATATATATATATATATCAAATATATATACATATGCGTGTGTGTGCGTGTCTCACTCACTCACTCTCTTTTCCTCTCCCTCCCCTTCCCCCTCCCCCCCTTCCCTCCTATTCTCTTTGAGATCGAAGAGAAACCTAAATCCTACAGTGGGTTGAGACACTATGTAGTAATATTATTAATAATAAGAGAGAGAGAAAAAGATATATATATGCATGTGTGTGTGCGTATGATATATATTTATATACATGTATATATGTATGTAAATGTACATATACATATACATATATATACATATACATATACATATACATATACACATACATATAAATATACATATATATATATATATATATATATATATATATATATATATATAAATATATATATATATATATATATATTATATATATATATATATATATATATATATATATATATATATATATAGATAGAGAGAGAGAGAGAGAGAGAGAGAGAGAGAGAGAGAGAGAGAGAGAGAGAGAGAGAGAGAGAGAGAAAATGACAAACCGCAAAAATTCTCGGTATCATTTCCATATTCATAACTTAGGAGAAAAAATAAGTGTACTCTAATTATATTGTTAATTTTTTAATGAAAATCAGAGCTACAGTATACAAGTACAATGTCACATTCTTAAAGACACGTAGATTTCGGATCTCACAAACATTACATAAAAATTCATTGAAAAAAAACTATACAGATTTGTGATGAAAACCTTAAGGGATGAATTTATTATAAAAACACGATAATAAAATTTTAATTCATTAGTACATTAAAAATTGGTAGATAAAAATGGTACAGATATATAAATATATCCTCTAAATAAAGTGATTTTGGTTGATATGTATCATGTACACTCATGATGACTTTGAAGTGAAGTTTATCGTAAGGAAAGAAAATAATATGAATTTTTAAAAACATCAACAAATGATTATAGAAATGACGAAAAACAAAAATAACTATATCGTGGAAATTAAATACAAAAATGAAAAAAATGAAAATAAAAAGACGAAAAAAAAATATTAATTACCCTTATAATAGAGGAATTAATTAGTACAGTACAAAATAATATGTAAAATGGGAATACACAAGTATCATCTAAACTATATACAACGGACAGCCTCCTGTAGCCTCAACAGGTGCTGTCTAAATAAAAAATAAATCAATAAACCTGGTGCATTAGACATTCTTAAGGACGACAACCAGACTTCAGTGCACAGGATAATGAACTTTATGTACAGCGCACCTTTTTGTGTACATTGTGCAGTCCACTATTTCACCGACTGCCTGTGGAAGTTTCGAGCTCCTGAAGAACCGACAAAATGCATTATTTGACGGTTTCTTAAAATGATGGCGAATGGAGTCATCAGTAAGTCACCATAAATAAGTCTGTCCTCAACGGTGATTTTTATATCCTTCAGGGCGCAAATAACTTAACTTTGTTGAATACTGAGGCTTATTATTTTCTTGTTTTCCATTGTTCTTCGCAGTGAAATACACCAGAAAAAAATCAAAAATACTGTTTACAACCATCTGACTCGCCAAGAGTGAAGGTACATTTTCACTCCCTTTTGAACAGACAGACAGAGAGAAAATATACATAACGATAAATTGAACCTAAATAGTACAGATGGACATTAAGAATAGCGGGAAGGGGGGGAGGGGGGGAAGTCACTTACGATTCTGAATACTGGATTTACAAAAAAAAAAAAAAAAAAAAAAAAAAAAAAAACACGGGAAAGGGAGAGAGAGAGAAAAAAAAAATCCTTCAAAATCAAGAAGGGTAGAGAGCTAGCTGCTAGAGCCTGGATGTAACGAAATAGAGAAGTGAGACCTGAGTGCCGACCCTTGTCATACACGTGACAACACAACACATTTCCTTTTATGCGTAACGGAAAGTCTAAAATCAATGACGGCGAATAGCAGAGAGAGTACGTGTAATATGTAATTTTCAAGTTATTTCGGATAAAAAGAGAGAGAAAGAGAAAAAGAAAGGATCTTGAAAAGTAGATATTACAGGTGAAATACCTTTCATATTACCTATCTAAACCGATAAGTGATAAACTGTATACAAAAAAAAATGCCTAAATCTTCAACAAACCAATGAATTATCGTGTGTTTTTAGAGCATGCCAAAGTATGGATGTACGGAGGACTATGTACATCATCAAAAATATATATCTAAAAAAACAATAAACAAACTCGATGCGTTGGTCCACTTTCAAAGTATTTTCTAAATAAACCCCTTTGTAAGTGCATGAGACATAAGGGGACACAAATAGGCTATGCTTAAGTTAATATTGTTATTTTCACTTCATGCTAAATATTCCAGCTCTCGGAATTTGAACCTAAACATCGATTCTTTTTCCTCCATGCTAAATATTCCAGCCTCGGAATTAGAACCTAAACATTGTTTCTTTTTCCTCCATGCTAAATATTCCAGCCCGCGGAATTAGAACCTAAACATCATTTTTTTTTCCCTTCGTCGTTAAATAGCATAGCCCTCGAAATCTGAACCTACCATGAATATTTTCCTTCAACACGATCTATTTCAGCCCTCGAGATTTCAACCTAATGTCAAGAGGGAGGTCACACAAAGCTGTCATTTTTTTGATCCAGGTTAAGCAGTGATTCCTAACAAACTATATCATCAATAAACTACACTGACATAAAGACAAAAATATGGAGAACACGAATGTACAAAACTTTGAAGGCAATTTATCTGTCAGCAGATGAGAATATTTTGTTCAACAGTTACAGATTACACTATTACTGTCACAATAGAATAAAATAATCTTAGCCTATAAATATTATTTTCAAGTAACCGCCATCATGATAAAGAACAAACATAACAGCGTGATATAACAAAGAAGTGTGCAAACGTTTAAAAAAAATACTTTGTGATAAAAAGTCTTTCGTTAAATGTCCATCGATAAAATGGCATGTGATTCATTAAGTCTTTGGGGCAGAACATCTTCCACTAAAGAATAAAAAAAGAAGAAAAAACACTATATACAAGGCGGTATTATACATATTGGTAATACCTTGGGTTACCTTAAGAGACTGGTACTTGAGCACCTGTTCACGTGATGTTGAGCGACCTAGTGCAACTCGCGGGGGAGAGTTAGTGCCCAAAGAGACAATGCAGAAATATGAAAACAAATACAACCCTCTTTTTGGAGACCAAAAAAAAAAATGCGACTCGATTCGAAAGTCCGATACTGGTATAAGAATTTTCCAAGCAAAATGAGCACATCATATCCCTTTCTTTCAAAAAATCCTGTAAAATTCTCGGGGATGAATCTACAGACACTCGCTGATCACTCGCTAAGAAGAACCAACTAAGGTAGCAAGCAAAATGCCCTACTGATCGGGGCGCACAGGGTGAGGTCCTCCCCGGCGCCTCCTCCAGAGCTCACGAGGTAGATGCTAGTGTCAGTGAGGCGTCTCAGCGAGAGTGACCTCCTGGATGACTTCACCCAGACCTCAACACCAGCTGACAGGCCTTGGATGCGCGTGTGGTGGCTGGACTGGGGCCTCTGGGCACTGGCTGACGGGTTGTGGGAGTTGGGGCGCCTGTCGCGGGGCCCTACGAGCCGGTCGCCGCCGCCTCCTCCGCCGCGACGAAGGCCGGGGTGAGGGACAGCAGCTGGGAGGCGCCGTTGAAGCAGGCGGAGTAGAAGGCGGAGGCGGTGTCGGTGGACAGCAGGCACCACACGCCGTACATGAGGCACAGCTGCACGATGCGGTGGAGGACGTGCATCCGCGTCATCATCTTCTTGGCGAAGGGGATGGTGGAGAGCTCCTCCTTCATGATGTACTGTTTGCAGCCCTTCTGGTACGTCTGGATGTACGTGTCCCAGTCGAGGTCCTTGACGCTGAAGTGGTAGAGGTCCTGGTCGGCGGGGCTGAGGGACCGCCACAGGGCGTTGGTCTTGGACGTGTGGAAGGTCCAGTCGCGCAGCATGAAGTACTCCAGGGCGCTCACGGCCTTGACCATCTTGTTGCACAGCTTCACGGCGCTGCAAGAGAACACGGATCACAATCATTAACCATAATTGCCAATTCCACCTTCATTATCACCAGATATCCCCCGTTCCTCCTCCTTTCTCTTACTAGTCTTACTTTACAGACGACAGCAAAGTAGACGTCCACCAAATTGAACTCAATAAAACGAATGACCTTGAAAACAAAACCCAATGAAACGACCCATTAAAGCGACCAGCATTGAAATCACACCCATTAAAACGACCCCCACAAGACCCACCCATGAACCCGAGCCTCACCTCCAACGACCACCGCTTTATAAAGGAAAATCAACAATCATCACAATAAAAAAAACAGAAACCGTGACTTACATGGGCTTTCTTCCAAGGATTCTCATGATGGTGTCCGCGATGTAGGCTGGGATGATGTTCACCGCGTAGACATGGAGCTGATGGAGGAATTTGATGTTCTTAGCCGAGCCGTCCGGGTACCACAGGGGGTAATTGAAGGGGTATTTGCGCACCGACTTCTTCAGGTGTTCTGCCAGTTCCTCGATCGTCAGTGGCTGGTCTGTTCCGGTTGAGCAGCAGTAGATGGGGACGCTCTCGGGCCTGGAAAAGGGTCGGGGCGCGCTGTTACTAACATCGTTTCATATGCAGGTAAAAGTTATTATAGATAATAAGAAAATTATCATATAGTAATAATAATATAATAATAATAATCAAATCCCAATAATATAGTAATAATAATAATAATATAATAATAATAAAATCCCATAAATATATCTGAGCCAAAGAGACTAATATGTAAAACAACAAAAATATCTATCTATCTACTGTACCTCCCAACCTATCTATCCATACCCCCCAAAAAATAAAAAATAGATAAAGAGATAAACAAAACACACATTAACAATCAACTAAATCAATAATCCCACGACCAAACCCACTCCAAAAAAAATCCGACCGAGAGCACAGACTACCCACTTGTATCTCCCGACGGCCGTGTTCCAGGCGGAGACGATCATGAGGTTGATGGGGACGTCGACGGGGATGAAGTCGAGCTTGATGCCGTTGCTGACGTAGAGGGATCGCAGGACGCCCTTGCCCATGCCCACCAGGAGCCCCGTGAACGCGAACAGGTTGTCCACCCAGCCGGGGATGGGCTCTCTCCACGAGCCACACACTGCGGGGTTCAGAGAGAAGGGGGAAGGGGGGTTAGGTGCGTGTTCAGGAGAGAAGGGGAGGGGTTAAAATAAAAGGGGGTGGGTTAAAATAAACGGGGGAGGGGTTTAGGAGGAAGGGGGAGGGGTTTATATGAAAGGGGAGAGGTTTAGTTGAGAAAAAGGAGGAGGGATTCGAGAGTAGGGGTTACGGGTTCGAGAGGAGGGGGGGGTGATTAAGAGGAAGGGGGGCGGGTTTTAGAGGAAGATGAGGGGTTAAGAGGAAG
>NC_091550.1:2174059-2176559 GCF_042767895.1 Penaeus vannamei
ATTTGTTTATGTTTATTTAGCTATAATTATTATCATCTTTTTGTACATTCAATGATAACTCCCTACTTATATTTTTAGCATTTGATAAGTTCCCTGCAACCTAACCCACCCTTTCCTATCTTTCCTTGGCTCCCTTCCTACCCTCCCTCTCTCCTTTTTTTCCTACTTTCCTCTCCCTCTCTCCCTCCCTCCCTCTCCTATCCCCCCTCTCTCCCTTCCTCCCTCCCCTATCTCTCTCTCTCCCTCCCTCCCTCTTCTATCCCTACATTCCTCCTCCTTTCCCCTCTCCTATCTCTCTCTCCCTTCCTCCCTCCCCTATCCCTACCTTCCTCCTCCCTTCCCCTCTCTCCATCTCCCTCCCTCCTTACCCTCCCCCCGGACCTCCGCAGACTCCGAGGTACCTTTGAGGACGTCCTAGAAAGCTTTGCGGATGCTGGCGGGCACCCAGCCTTGGCAGCGGCGCAGTGCCTCCACTAGCAATGGATATTATAAAGCAGCACCATCACAGAGAAAGCTTTTAGGATAGATCGCCGCCTCTAGGCAGCCTGTAAGGGATGCTAGCAGCGTTTGGCACAGCACCGTGGCACATTCAGACCCAGAAAAGAGTGGCACGGTGGCATCAGACCCAGGAAAAGACTGGCACCTTTAATGAAGTTTAAGGTACAGTGGCACTTTAAAACCCCTTTTTTTATGTGCATGTCCCTTTTTCCAGTCTACCCCCCCGGTCCCCTCCCCCCCCACCTCCTCCATGACAAAACACAGAACTAAAGACAGTTAAAAAAAAAAAAAAAAACACACACAAAACTACTCACTCACTATAGATCAAAAGGGGGTAGGCGGGTTTTATATATCAAGACAACACGACTAAATAAAAAGTATTCTAAAAAAATAGAGACTAAGAAAACTTAAACTTAAAAAAACAAATAAACAAGAAGAAATAGAAGCCGACAAGCGAAAAAAAAAACACATATAAACAGGCCAACACAGCGACGCATGGCAGAGGGTGAGGTAGCTTGCTGATGCTGCAAGGCTTTGGGAGGAAAAAAAAGGAAAATAAAATACAGAGAAGGCAGGGATGAGTACCAAAAAAAAATGCTTTAGGAGGTTGCGGGGATTTACGAAAAGGTTTCCTCCATTTTAGATATATATATATTTTTTTTAAAGGTAGGAAACCACCTCCCTAGCACTTACCGTTGTCCTGTTAAACCGGGATCCGTTCATTGTGGTCCCGAGAGATGATTCGCTGCCCTATAAGATGATGATAGCGTGTTAGCTTTACGTGTTGGGGAAAGGGAGGGAGGGGAGAGGGAGGGAGCATGATGGAGGGAGAGGGAGAAGGTGGAGGGGGAGGGAGAGGAAGGGGGAAGGTGGAGGGGGGGGAGGGAGAGGAAGGGGGAGAGGGAGAAGGAGAAGGAGAAGGAAGGAAGGGTTAGGGAAGGGAGATGGGGTAGGGAAGGAGAGGGAAAGGGAGAGGGAGGGAGAAGGTGAAGGGAGAGGGAGAGGGAGAGGGGGAAGGGAACAGGGAACATGGTGGGGAGGAAAGGAAGGGGGAAGGGAAGAGGAAGAGGGAGAGGATGGAGGGGAGGGAAGAGAGAAAGGGGGAGGGGAAGGGAAGAGGTAGGAAAGAAGATGAGGAAGGAGAACTAGAAAGGTGGGAAGTTGAAAGGGATGTGGACAGAAGACAGAAGGAAATGAGAGAGTGAGGGGCAGAGAGACAGAAGAACGAAAGAAGGCGAATCAAAAAGAAACCGAAGGAGGCAGAGCAACTTTTACAAGGGAAGCGAGAACTGTAGGAAAGATTCGGAAGGAGGAAGAGTGAAGAGGAGAAGAAGGTAGCAAGAGCGACGGGGAAGGAAGGACAAAGAAAAAGTGGGTCAGGGCGGTGGGTCGAGGGAAGCAAGGTCAGCGCCAGTGGGGGAGGGGGAGGGAGAGGGAGAGGGAGGGAGAAGGAGAGGGAGGGAGAAGGAGAGGGAGGGAGGAGGAGAGGGAGAAAGGAGAGGGGGAGGGAGGAGGAGAGGGAGCGGAGGGGGAGGGAGAAGGGAGAGGGGGAGGGAGGAGAAAGAAGAGGGGAGGAGGAGCGAGAAGAAGATAGGAGAGGGAGAGGGGTAGGGGAGAGAGGAGAGAGGGAGGAAGAGGAGATGAATGAGAAGGGGAAGGAGGGAGGGGAGAGAGGGGGAAGGAGCAGGGAGGAGGAGGATAAGATGAAAAAAGGGGAACGGAGAGGAAGAAACATGTGGAAGAGAGGGGAAGGAGGGGGGGAGGGTAAGAAGATGATCAAGAGTTATGGAAGAGAGGGAGGAGGAGTGAGTGGGAAGAGGAGGAGGAGGAAGAAGAAGAAGAAGAAGAAGAAGAAGAGGAGGAGGGATGAGGGAAGGGAGGAGGAGGAGGAGGAGGAGGAGGAGGAGGAGGAGGAGGAGGAGGGAGGAGGAGGAGGAGGAGGAGGGAGGAGGAGGAGGAGGAGGAGGGAGGGAGGGAGGGAGGGAGGGAGGAGGAGGGGAGG
>NC_091550.1:2179059-2181559 GCF_042767895.1 Penaeus vannamei
AGAGTCAAAGAAAAAGAGAAAGAAAGAGAAAAACACAGAGACAGAGAGAGACCGTGAAGACAAACATACACAGCAAGAGAAAGAGACAGAGACACAGAGACAATCCAATCACCTTCACCCTCCTCTCCTTTCCCCCTCCCCTCCCTCCCCCCTTCCCCCCTCAAAAAAAAAAAAATCTCGCACATCAGAGAGACACAAACTCCCCTCCCTCCTCCCTCCCCCTCCCCTCACCCCCCCTCTCAAAATAATCTCGCACATCAGAGAGACACAAATGCATCGCATCTCGGCGGCCACTCGAGAGGGTGTCCACGGCGCGCTCCCCGCACCCCCCCCCCCCCCTTTGCTCTTGGTCGAAGACGAAAGGTTTCTCGCGCTCTGGAGAAAGTGTCTCTCGCCCGGCCGGCCAGTTAGGGAGGGAGGGAGGGAGGGAGGGAGGGAGGGAGGAGGGAGGGAGAGAGGTTTGAGGAAGGAAGGGAGGGAGGGAGGGAGATTGGTAAGGAGGGTTGGAGGGAGGGAGCTAGGGAGGGAGGGAGATTGGTAAGGAGGGATGGAGGCAGCCAGGGGAGGGAGGGGAGGAGGGAGATGGGTAAGGAAGAATGGAGGGAGGGAGGGAGGGAGATTGGTAAGGAGGGAGGGAGGAAGGGAGAGGAGGGAGGTTGAGAGGAGGTTGAGGAGGGAGGGGAGAGTGGAAGGGAGGGAAGGGAGGGAGAAAGGGAGGGAGAGAGGTTGGTAAGGAGGGAGGGAGGGAGGGAGGGTGAGGAGGGAGAGGGTGAGGAGGGAGGGAGATTGGTAAGGAGGGAGGGAGATTGATATGGAGGGAGGGAGGGAGATTGGTAAGGAGGGAGGGAGGGAGATTGGTAAGGAGGGATGGAGGGAGGTTGAGGAGGGAGGGAGGAAGGGAGGGAGATTGGTAAGAAGGGAGGGAGGGAGGGAGATTGGTAAGGAGGGATGGAGGAAGAGAGAGAGAGAGCAAAGAGAGAGAGAGAGAGAGAGAGAGAGAGAGAGAGAGAGAGAGAGAGAGTGAGAGAGAGAGAGAGAGAGAGAGAGAGAGAGAGAGAGAGAGAGAGAGAGAGAGAGAAAGAGAGAGAGAGAGAGAGAGAGAGAGACAGAGAAAGAGAGAGAGAGAGAGAGAGAGAGAGAGAGAGAGAGAGACAGAGACAGAGACAGACAGAGAGAGAGGTCGGCAGGGAGGGAGGTCCCTCTGTACGCCACGACCCGCACGCGCTGACATCGAAGCCCGAATCGCTCTCTCGACGAAGCCAATCCGCGACGCAGGAACCAAAAAACAAAACAAAACAAAAAAAACTCACAAAAAATAAACAAACAAACATCCAAACACAAACAAACTAACCCACAACACCAACAAATAATACCAACAACACATACCCCCAACAAGCAAATAACCACAGGAAACAAGTAGATAAAGCCTGACACAGATACTGAAGGTTGCGCCGAGGCCCCAGGTGTCGGGTCGGGTCGGGTACGCCGCCACTCTCAGACACTCCATAGCGCCCTGTCCCAAAGCGGATTGGGGTCAGTGCAGCGGGGCCATGAATGGAGAATGAATGTCTATATCATACCAAGAGGTGTATTGCGCTGTTTTTTTTTATCATATGAAATATATTGAGGTACATTGTATTGTGAATTGTTGGAAATTTGTTTTTATCATATGAAATGCATTGAGGTACATTGTATTGTGAATTGTTAGAGATATGTTGTATTGTGTTTTGTTGGAAATATGTTGTATTGTGAATTGTTAGAAGTATGTTGTATTGTGAATTGTTAGAGATATGTTGTATTGTGAATTGTTAGAAATATGTTGTATTGTGAATTGTTAGAAATATGTTGTATTGTGAATTGTTGGAAATTTGTTGTATTGTGTATTGTTGGAAATATGTTGTATTGTGTATTGTTGGAAATATATTGTATTGTGTATTGTTGGAAATATGTTGTATTGTGTATTGTTGGAAATATGTTGTATTGTGTATTGTTGGAAATATGTTGTATTGTGTATTGTTGGAAATATATTGTATTGTGTATTGTTGGAAATATGTTGTATTGTGTATTGTTGGAAATATGTTGTATTGTGTATTGTCGGAAATATGTTGTATTGTGAATTGTTAGAAATGTATTGTGTATTGTTGGAAATATGTTGTATTGTGTATTGTTGGAAATATGTTGTATTGTGTATTGTTGGAAATATATTGTATTGTGTATTGTTGGAAATATGTTGTATTGTGTATTGTTGGAAATATGTTGTATTGTGTATTGTTGGAAATATGTTGTATTGTGTATTGTTGGAAATATGTTGTATTGTGTATTGTTGGAAATGTTGTATTGTGTATTGTTGGAAATGCATTGTATTGTGAATTGTTAGAAATATGTTGTATTGTGTATTGTTAGAAATATGTTGTATTGTGTATTGTTAGAAATATGTTGTATTGTGTATTGTTGGAAATATGTTGTATTGTGAATTGTTAGAAGTATGTTGTATTGTGTA
>NC_091550.1:2186559-2204059 GCF_042767895.1 Penaeus vannamei
GAAGGAGATAGAAGAAAAAAACAGCAGAAACATCAAACTAAAAGAAATATCGAAGGAGGCGACGCCCCTCCCCCCCTCCTCTCCTCCTCCCCTGCAACCAAGGCAACGTCCACCTGGAATGGCTCCAACTTCATTACATTTTCATCTCCCCCACCTTCCCCCCTTCCCTCCTCCCCCTCCCCTCGCCCCCCCATTCGCCCCTCTTTCCCCCCTCTCTCTCTCTCTCTCCCTCCCGCCCGCGCCGTCGTCGAGTGGTCCTCCGTGACCTTGACCTAATCTCGAGCTCGGAGGCAATGTCACGGGGAAGATGATGCATCCAAGGCGGTCCCGATTTGGAGTGAGGGGGGAGAGGTGAGGTCAGGCGCCTGCCCCCCCCCCCCTCCTCCTCCACCCCTCTCTCTCTCTCTCTCTCTCTACCCCCGACTCCCTCCCCCTTCCTCCCCTTCCTCTCCCTCTCCACTCCCCTCCCCTCCACTGCCCTCCTTCTCCCTCTATCTCTACCCTGGCTCTTCTCTCCCTCCCTCTACCTCTCTCTTGACTCCCCTCCTCTTTTCCTTCTCCTCCTCTCCTTCTCTTCTCTCTCTTCGGTTCTTCTCTTCCTTCCTTCTCCCCTCCTCTCTTCCTCTCTTCCTTCTCTCTACCCTGACTTCCCTCCGCCCCTCCCCCTCTCTGAGCCCCATTCCCCTCCTCTCTCCCTCTCTCCATCCCTTCCCTCCCTCCCTCTGGCTTGCAATTTCTTCACTCCCCCCCTCCTTCCCTCCTTCCTCTCCTCCGCCTACTTCTTCCTCTTCTTACTTCCGCGTCTTTCAAGTAATCTCTTCCTTCCTCTTATTTTCTTCTTCTTTTTACCTTCTCTCCTTCGCGTTTCGACACATCTTGACCACGCTTTCCTAACCTGTCCTCGACTGGGAGAGAGGAAGAGAGGAAGAGAGGAAGAGAGGGAGAGACGAAGAGAGGAGAGAGAGAGAGAGAGAGAGAGAGAGAGAGAGAGAGAGAGAGAGAGAGAGAGAGAGAGAGAGAGAGAGAGAGAGAGAGAGAGAGAGAGAGCCACAGACAGAGAAAGACACAGAGAGAGACAGACAGACAGACTGACAGACAGACAGAGATAGACACACACACACACACATTATGTACATATATACACACACACATTCACACACACACACACACACACACACACACACACACACACACACACATCACATACATACATATATATATATATATATATATATATATATATATATATATATATATATATATATATATATATATATATATATCCAGTGCACCGAGGCCCCGACCCAGCCGCGGCGGCCTTTCTCTCCCTCGCATCTCGACGGCGCTGCAACTTTCGTCGGCTTCCCTCCTCCCGCTCGGCCCAGGCGGCGCTCGAGGTGGGCTGCGAGCTGAACGAAACCCTTCCGAGTTTAATGTGATTTTTCCGGGTGTTGTTTCTTTTTATGCGGTTTCTTTTCTTTTTGTCTCGGGGTTTTTTTTTTTTTTTGGTTCGTGGCGAATGTTCTTGTGTCGTGATTGAGCTTCGGAGGAAACGTGTAGACGCACACACGAACACACACATACTCGTAAAAAAAAAAGAGAAATCGTTCTACGCCTCACAGTGTATACACGTTTTATATTCTTACACGTACATACACACACACGCAAATACACACGGACACGTACACGGATACACACGCAGTCACACACACACACACACACGGAGACACACACGGCCATACACAAACGAAAACGCACACGAATACACACGCAAGCACATCAATGAAGACATACACGGATACATACGCACACACACACACACACAAAATGCACATGGCTTGTACACTCGAGCAAAACATCCCCCTCCCCCTCCCTCCCTCCTTCCCCCCCACCGACCCTGCAGCTTTTTGCTTTATTTTCACTCGCTGCTGACCAGGGGGGAGGGGGAGGCGAGGGGAGGAGGAGGGGATGGAGAGGAGGGGAAGGGGAGGGAAGAGAGAGAGAGAGGGAGGATGAGAGGAGGGGAGAGAGAGAGAGAAGAGGAGGATGAGAGGAGGGGAGAGAGAGAGGAGGAGAAGGAGGGGAAGAGGAAGGGGGATTACAGAGGAGGAGGAGAGGGCGTGTGAAGGGGGAGGGGGGCGGGGGGAGCGTGTTGAGGGGAACGGGTGGAGGGGGGCGGGGGGGAGGGGGAGGGAGATGCCTTACTTTCGTTGTTCTCTTCGTCTGCTTGCTCCTTGCTTCGTATCTTAAATCTTCTTTGTATATTTTTTTATTCCCATTCCTCTTGGCACATTTGTACGTGCGGTTATGCGTACTGGTGAATATGACTTCGTGTACATATCTGTACGTACCTGTGCGTGTACATGGGCGTATTTGTGTACGTCTGCGATTGTTTGTTTGTGTATTTCCATTTATGTCTTTAGATAAACGTAAGTATGACTGTCTCCGTCTGCGTGCGCGTGTCTGCAATGTCATCTACCAATCCATCCTTATTACCATCTTCTCGTACGTTTCTTTATATCTCTATGTATGTAGATATCACTATCAGCGCGCGTGCGACGGCGCCCCTCCTGCGCCCGTCCCCTCGGCGCGAGGCCAGAGCCGGGCGCTGAGGCGGGCGCCCTCGGAGCCCCGGCCACGCCTGGCGACGCCCTCGCGGCTGGAGACCGTTGGGCGTCCTCGCGAGGGCTGCCCGCGGGCGCCACAGCCTTCGTGCCAAGACTGAGGGCAGCGCCTTCCGTCATGGCGCTGCGTTCGGGGCGTCGCGCGCCGCCTCGGCTTCAAGTACTACAACTTTCTCTCTCTGCTACAGCCACGCGGCCGTCGGCGCTGCCCACGGCCGCGGCGCCGCCCTCGCGCTGGCCCGATGCCTATCTATGTTAATTGGGCGCAACCTCCGGCGCGAACGGTTTTCGGGCGCGCTTTCGCAACGGCGCCGCGGAGGAGGAGGCGGCGGAGAAACGGCCGCGGCGTCGCGGGCGAAAAGGCGCCGCCGCACGAGCGAGTCCTTCCCCGGCCGCCCGCCATTCCGTCGCGGCGGCGGGTTGCCCAACGGCCGATTTCACTGCTCGCACGCCCGCGCGTCACACCCTTGAAGAGTGCCACGCGGTGTCACAATGCTCAGTTGCTTCATATGATTTTTCCTGAACATTCCCCGCTGCTTCAATGACTCGCTGCAAGACAATGTCACACCACGCCTTTCCACTCCCTTCGGCGGCGCTCATTGGGCTCCTTCGGCCGCGCGCCCGACGTCACCGTGGCTCCGCCCACCTCGTCATCTGCGGCCCTCTTGGCACCCGGCGTATCCAGTGCCAACGCCGCAACGGGCAGCCGCAGCAAATGTCATGGGCACGCAGGGGCGCGGGCGGCGCGGGCGCGCAGAGGCGCCGCGGCCGTAACGGCGGCGGCGTGACGGCGGTGACGGTGAAGGGGTTACCGGCACGACGATGATGACATATGATCCTGCGGATATGATCATGACGAAAGCGCGCGCGAAGGCCGCAAGTCTGGATATGATTGCGGCACCGCAGATCGCGCGGCGGCGGCGGCGGCGTCCGCGGCTCCCCCCCCCCCCTCCCCTCCCCGCCCCCCTCGCCGCTTTTCCTCTCCCAAGCGAACAGGTTTTGCGAAGACAACCTTGGCAGTAACATTTGCGATCGGCGAGCGTCCCCGGGCGGCCTCCCTGGTGCCAGGGCGCCGCCGGACGGAGGGCTCTTGGAGGCGCTCCCCGGTGGCCGAGGGGGGGGGGGGCTGGGGCGCGGCGGGCAGGAGGCCACGGAGGGAAGAGACGAAGAGAGTCCCTGGAGGGGTCGCTGGCGAAGGAGGGGCGGGGGGAAGGAGGGGAAGGAGAGCAAACTCTGAATGAAAGAAGTGAGAGGGAGAAGGGGAGGAGGGGAGGGAGAGAGGGAGCGAACGAGGAGCGAGAATAGAGGGAGGGAGGGGAAGACAGACAGAAAGAGAGAGAAAACAAAACAAAGAGAGAAAAACACACAAATACCAAGAGCAGAAAAGAACTAGAGGAAGAAAGAGAGAAGCACAAACAATACAAAATACACCGAATATCTTGCAGCGTCGAAGGGGAAAGGGGTAGGCAGACGGGGAGTGGGGAGGAGGGAGACGGAGAGGGGGTAGGAGGACGGGGGTAGGGAGGTGGAAGGGGAGAGGGGAGGGGCTCTAGGGAGGTGGGGAGGGGCTCTAGGGAGGTGGGGGGGTGGGGGGCTCTTGAAATCACTTTCTCTGTTAGCGACAGTATATCCGGGATGCCTTGCAGACCGCACATTCTATCTCCGACGGCGATAGCAGGCACAACTACCCGCCGCAACGTATTTTTAAAGAAACCGAGCGTATTTAAACGTATTTAAAGACTTAAAACGTCATTTTTCGGATAAATAATGATTCTCAAAATAGCTGCGACGGGTGTGGTTGGACTAAAGAAAACAAACAAACACATACGTTTGAATTCTTTGTAGGCCACAAGCTCCACATTGCAGTAACTCACAAACAACCCCCCCTCCCCCCACACACCCCTACACACCATAGCCCCCGCTTCTATATCTACTCACTATCTCCCCGTTCACCCTTCGCGAGACACCATCACCTCACTATCACAACCATTCACTATCACCCCCTCCCCCATTTAAGGCTTCACCATCACCCCCTCCCCTTCAGTCACCATCACTCCTCCTCCTTCGGTTCACCATCACCCCCACCCCCAACCCCCTTTAAGGCTTCCCCACCATCACCCCCACCCCCACCCACCCCCTTTAAGGCACCCACCATCACCCCCAACCCTAACCCCCATTTAAGGCTTCCTCACCATCACCCCCAACCCCCACCCCTTTCAGGCTTCCCCACCATCACCCCCAACCCCCAACCCCCTTTAAGCCTTCCCACCATCACCCCCATCCCCCTTTAAGGCTTCCCCACCATCACCCCCAACCCCACCCCCTTTAAGACTTCCTACCATAACCCACAACCCCCACCTCCCTTAAGGCTTCCCCACCATAACCCCCAACCCCCATTTAAGCCTTCCCCACCATCACCCACAACCCCCATCCCCCTTTAAGACTTCCCCCACCATAACCCCAACCTCCTTAAGACTTCCCCACCATCACCCCCAACCCCCACACCCCTTTAAGGCTTCACCATCACCCCACTCAATCCCCCCAACCCCCTTCCCCCTTCCCCCACCCTCCCACAACCCGGGGAGGGAATAACTTTCTCTTGCTGTTGGACGCTTACTTGGCACTGTCCCCAGCTGGAGCGCCAGTGCTATCGGCTCCATTTCTTCTTTCTTCCTATCTCTCTTTTTCCTCCCTTCCTTTTTTGTTCTTCTTCTTATGTGTCTTCTTCTTTTTCTCTTTCTCTTTTTTGGGTTTTATTCCCCCCCTTCACCGTGGTGTATACCTTTCGCTCTCTCTCTCTCGCACAGTTCTGTTTTATCGTTTTCTTTTTCTTTCTTTCTCTCTTTCTCTCTTCCTTCCCCATCACCTTCCTCTCTCCCTCTCCCTCTCTCTTTCTCTATCGTTCTCTCTCTCTCTCTCTCTCTCTCTCTCTCTCTCTCTCTCTCTCTCTCTCTCTCTCTCTCTCTCTCTCTCTCTCTCTCTCTCTCTCTCTCTCTCTCAACAATCAAGCCATGCCCCGCCCCTCCTTTCCCTCCCCTCCTCCTCCTCCTCCTCCTCCCCCAGGGCCTTCTGCGTAGGTACCTGGCGTTAGCCCTCCTTCCTCACTCCCTCCCACCATCCCTCTTTCTCCTCTCTCCCTCCTATCCTCCTTTCTCTTCTCTCCCTCCTATCCTCTTTTCTCCTCTTTCACTCCTTCCTTCCACGTCTCTATCTCTCCCTCACTCGTTCTTCCCTCTTTCCATCCTCTCTCTCCTTCCTTTCCTCTTTCTCTCCTTCCTCCCTCCTCCCCTCTCTCCTTCCATCCATCCAACCCTCCCTCCCTCCATCCATCCATCCATCCATCCTTCCCTTATTCTTCCCTCCTTCCTTCCCTCCCTCCCTCCTTCCTTCCTCTCTCCTCCCTCCCTCCTTCCTCTCTCCCTCCCTTCTACCCTTCTTCTTCCTTCCCTCCAACCCTCCTTCCTTCCTCCCTCCTTCCTCTCTCCCTCCCTTCTTCCCTTCTTCTTCCTTCCCTCCCTCCCTCCCTCCCTCACCCCCCCCCCCCCTTCGCCGGCCGGGACACATATGTTCCGGCGCGACACTTCAGGGGGCGCCTCGGGTTTCACAATGCAAGATCCCTTCACTTTTCTTTACGCGTCTCTCTTTCTTTTTTTTTCCTTCTTCCTCTTCTTCTTCTTCCTCTGCTTCCTCCTTTTCTTCGTCTTCTTTCTTTTCCTCCTCCTTCTCTTCCAAAACTTTAATTCTTTTTTCTTTTCCTCCTCCTTCTCTTCCTTCTTCTTCTTTTCCTCCCTTCTCTTCCTTTTCCTTCCTCTCGTTCTTTCCCGGTCCTTTCTCTTCCTCTTCTTTTCTTTCCTCCTCCTTCTCTTCCTCTCCTCTTTCTTTCCCGTTCCTTCATTCTAACTGTCCTTTCTCCTTCCTCCTCCTCCTCCTCCTCCTCCTCCTCTATCTCCATTTCTTTTCCTTTCCTTTCCTCTCCTCCCATCCAGTTCCTTCATTCTACTCTCCTTCCTTCCATTATCATCATTTCACCGTCTTTGATCCTCTTCCTCCACATCTTCCTTCCCCCATCTCCACCTCCACCACCCCTCCTCACCCTCCTCAACCCCTCACCTCTACCTCCACCTCCTCCTCAACTCCCACCTCCACCTCCTTCCTCATCAACCCGTACCAACCATCACCTCCTTCCTCATCCACCTCCACCTCCTTCCTCCTCCTTTCCACCTCCACCTCCTCTTCCCTAATTCCCCCACCTCAACCCCCACCTCCACCTCCTCTCTCCCTCCTCCCTCCCACCTCCACCTCCTCCCCACCTCCACCTCCACCACCTCTTCCCCCTCCTCTCCACCTCCACCACCTCCTCTCCCCTCCCACCTCCTCTTCCCACCTCAACCTCATCCACCTCCTCTTCCCCAATCCCCTCCCTCCCCCCCTCCCCCCCCTCGACTCGGCCCTGCCTTGCCTTATCGTTCGCTTAACCGCGCCGGATCCTCTTTTACGCCGGAGGAGGAGGAGGAGGAGGAGGAGGAGGAGAACTTTCACATTCTACGGCCCAAATAACTACCTTGGCGGCGCGGTGGGTCAGGGCGGGTGAGGGAGGGAGGGAAGAGGGGGGGAGGAGGGAAGGAAGGGGGGAGGAAGGGGAGGGAAGGAAGGGGGAGGGGAAGGGGAGGGAGGGGGAAGGGGAAGGGGGAGGAGGAAGGGGGAGGGGAGGGGAAGGGAGGGGAGGGGGAGGAAGGGGGAAGGGAAGGGAAGGGAAGGGGGGGGGGAGGAAGGGGAGGGGGAGGGGAGGTAGGGAAGGGGGAGGGGGAGGAGGTAAGGAAGGGGAGGAAGGGAAGGAGGTAGGAAGGGAGGTAGGAAGGGGGAGGGGGAATAGGGAGGAGGGGCGATGTGAGCAAGAGGGAGGGGGGGCGGCGACGAGGGGGTAGGTAGGAGGGTCTTCCATTCAATAAACCCGCTTCCCCTCCCTCTCCCATCCTCCCTCCCTTCCTTTCCCCTCCCTCCTCCTTCCTCCATCCTCCCTCTCTCCCTTCCCGCTCCCCTCCGATCCTCCCTCCCTCCCCCCCCTCCCCCCCCCGCAAATAACGGCACAAAACCATCACCGGCAGTATTGACCCCTATGGGCACTTGACCCACATACGGCGAGGGCACGGTTTTACGCCAGCCCCCGCGACCTTGCTGTGTGCCAATCGGTGCCATGACCTTACCTAAGCGCCCCGCGTGTCCCCAGCATGACCCTGTCTCCGCCCAAAGAAGGCAAACGTGACCTTTCGAAGGGTATACGCGAGATTCCCCAATGCATTTGCCCGCCCGCCCTCTCTCGCCTCTCCCGCCCTCCTCTCTCGCCTCTCTCGCCCTCCTCTCTCGCCTCTCCCGCCCTATCCCGCCCTCCTCTTCGCCTCTGCCCTCCCCGCCTCCTTCGCCTCTCCCGCCTCTCCTTCCTCGTCTCTCCCGCCCTCCTCTCGCCTCTCTGCCCTCCTCTCGCCTCTCTCGCCTCTCCCGCCTGCCTCTCGCCTCTCCGCCCTCCTCTCTCGCCTCTCCCGCCCTCTCGCCTCTCCCGCCCTCCTCTCGCCTCTCCTCCGCCCTCCTCTCGCCTCTCCTGCCTCTCCCGCCCTCCTCTCCTCGCCTCTCTCCTGCCCTCCTTTCCTGCCCCCTCTTCGCCTCCCGCCCTCCTCTCGCCTCTCCCGCCCTCCCTTCTCTCGCCTTCTCCTGCCCTCCTCTCTCTCGCCTCTTCGCCTTCTCCTGCCCTCCTTCGCCTTCGCCTCTCCCGCCCTCCTCTCTCTCGCCTCTCCTGCCCTCTCCCCCTCCTCCTCGCCTCTCCCGCCCTCCTCTCTCGCCTTCTCCTGCCCTCCTCTTCGCCTCTCCCGCCCTCCTCTCTCCTGCTCCTCCTCTCGCCTCTCCTGCCCCATTCGCCCCTCCTCTCTCGCCTCTCCTCCCGCCCTCCTCTCGCCTCTGCCCCACTGCCCTCCTTCTCGCCTCTGCCCTATCTCGCCCTCCTCTCTCGCCTCTCCCGCCCTCCTCCTCGCCCTCTCCCGCCCTCCTCTCGCCTCTCCCGCCCTCCTCTCTCGCTCTCCCGCCCTCCTCTCCCGCCTCTCTCGCCTCTTCCGCCTCTCTCTCGCCTCTCCCGCCCTCCTCTCTCGCCTCTCCCGCCCTATCCCGCCCTCCTCTCTCGCCTCTCTCGCCTCTCCCGCCCTCCTCTCTCGCCTCTCCCGCCTCTCCTTCCCTCGCCTCTCCCGCCCTCCTCTCTCGCCTCTCCCGCCCTCCTCCTCTCGCCTCTCCCGCCCTACTCTCTCGCCTCTCCCGCCCTCTCTCGCCCCCTCCTCTCTCGCCTCTCCCGCCCTATCTCGCCCTCCTCTCTCGCCTCTCCCGCCCTATCTCGCCCTCCTCTCTCGCCTCTCCCGCCCCTCCCGCCCTCTCTCGCCTCTCCCGCCCTCTCTCGCCCTCCTCTCTCGCCTCTCGCCTACTCTCTCGCCCCTCCTCTCCTTCGCCTCTCCCCCTCCTCTCTCGCCTCTCTCCCTATCTCGCTCCTCTCTCGCTCTATCGCCTCCTCCCGCCCTCTCTCGCCTCTCCCGCCCTCCTCTCTCGTTATGGCTACGTCGACCTTACCGCCTTGACCTTTTGGCAAAAAAAGTGCGCTTGACCTTGTAGTGTTGTGACTTCTATGGGCAAGAAGGGGAGGGGAAGGATATGGGTAGGGGAAGGGAGAGGGGAAGGGGGAAAATACAGAGGGAAGGGGAAAGGGAGAATGAGGGGGGGTTTAGAGATGATGGGACAGGGAGACGGATGAGAGGCAGAAATAGAGAACTGAGAGTGAGGGAAGGAGGGAGAGGAGAGAGAGAGAGATGGGGGGGGGGGAGAGGGAGAGAGAGAGAGAGATGATAGAGATAATAGAGATGATAGAGAGATCTGAATCAGAGACAAACTGAGACAGAGAGAACGACCGAGAGTCAGAGACACAAAACGAGACACAGAGACACGCCAAGACAGACCAACAGACAGACGGAGAAACAGACAGACAGACAGACAGACACAGCGTAGAAGGGGGTATAGACGCGTGCGTTCCTGAGTCCACTTCCTAAGCGTTCGGATCACGGAATTCACTGACCTTGACTGCTTAAAGACTTCGTGAAACTTGGCGACCTTCCCTGTCACAAACACGGCGGGTTGTGCGCTTGCCCCGTCTGCCACGGCGTCGCCCCCGCGCCCGCTTGCCTCCTGCAGCCTCGTCGTCAGGTTTTTTTTTTTATCTTTATTTGATTTTTATCATGTTTATCTTTTTTCTTATTTTTTAATCAGAGTTGCGTGGTGTCTAAAAGGGAGGTTTTTTCTCTCTTTTTTTATCGTTTGGTCGCTTGGTGTTAGTCTCTCTCTGTTTGTCTTTCTCTCTCTCGTCTAAAGCGTTCCATCTGTTGTCAATAAATTCCGGATGCCGGGAGACACGACAACCGACCCGACACACGACCCGACAACAAACAACCCCGACACGAAAGACCCGACAAACCAACCGACAAACGACCCGACACGAAACACACGATAAAACACCCGACAACAAACGAACCCCGACACGAAAGACCCGACAAACCAACCCGACAACAACCGACCCGACAAACAACCCGACAACAACCGACCCCGACACGAAACCCACGACAAACCAAACCCGACACGAATGCAACGAAAGTGAAAGCCGAAACTCGGTTCGTTTTACGCAAGACAGAAACACTAAAAAAAAAAGAACAAAAAAAAACACACGACAGAGAACTTTCACTGAATTCTCTCTTGCAAAGCGAGCAACAACCAACACACACACCCAAAAAAAAGGAAAAAAAAAAGAGATGTAAAAAGCAGACATTTAAAAGCAAAAAAGCTACCCCTACATCACGCGACAAATCAGCTGATCGTCGTGGCAGATCAGCTGATCGAGTGGCACGACGAGGCAAAATATTGCACCCTGTAACCCGAGTGAGAAACGTCGCGATTTTCTCAAATAAATATAGCACTTCTCAGGTGCATTATGTGCGGGATTCTTAGAGAGAGAGAAAGAGAGAAAGAGAGAAAGAGGGGGGAAAGGAGGGAGAAAGAGGGAGGGAGGAGAGGGAAGGAGAGAGGGAGTGCAGGAAGGAGAGGAGGGAGGTAAGGAGAGGGGAGGGAGGAGAGAGAGGGAGAGGGAGGAGGGAGAGGGAGGGAAGGAGGGAAGGAGGGAGGAGGGAGGGAGGAGAGGACGGAGGAGAGAGAGAGAGAGAGAGAAAGGCAGAAAAACAGAGAGAGAGAGAGAGAAAGAAAGAAAGAGAGAGAGGGAGGGGAAGAGAGAGAGGGAGAGAGGGGGGGAGGGAGAGAGAGAGAGAGAGAGAGAGAGAGAGAGAGAGAGAGAGAGAGAGAGAGAGAGAGAGAGAGAGAGAGAAAGAGAGAGAGAAAGAAAGAAAGAAAGAAAGAAAGAAAGAAAGAAAGAAAGAAAGAAAGAAAGAAAGAAAGAAAGAAAGAAAGAAAGAAAGAAAGAAAGAAAGAAAGAAAGAAAGACAGACAGAAAGAAAGAAAGACAGACAGACAGAGAGAGAGAAAGAAAGAAAGACAGATAGACAGAGAGATGGAGGAGAGGAGAACGCCCTTGAAGCGAGGAAGCCCTGCCATCGTCACGACTCCAAAGGGAAACGGAAAACGAAGGGCAGCTTCTTACTTCCCCCTCCCTCTCCCCCTCCCCCTTCTCCCCTGTTCTCCCTCCCTCCCTCCCTGCCTTCTCTACTTCCTCCTTGTTTTTTTTCCTTTGCCTGTTTTCCTCTTCCTCCTCCTCCCTCCTCTCTCCTCCTCCTCCCTTCGTCTTACTATTTCCACTCATTCCCATTCGCTCTTTGGACCATTCATATTTATATTGACATGCGTATGTACGTACTTATGTATATATGTATGTGTATGTATGTATGTGTATGTGTGCGTGCATGCGTGTGTACATACATACATACATACATACACACACACAGACAAACAGACAAGAAAAAAAAGACAAACAAGCACACACTACACACAAACAAGACACCCAGACAGACAGGGCCATACAGACCGACAGAGACAAAATCGACCGAGAGCAGGAAGGTCAAGCCAGGGAAGCAAGCACAGACAAGCACTGGAGACCCGAGCTTGCGAGAGGCAGCCGAAGCACACCGACTCAGTCCACGAGAAACAGCATTCTGACCATGACTCGGCAAACTCTCCTTTTAACACATTTGGAAGCGGTGTTTTTTTCCTCTCTCTCTCTCTCTCTTTCTTTTCCTCTTCCTTCCTTCCTCTCTTCACTTTCTTTCTTTCCCGAATTTCCCTTAATCTTTCGTCTATCTGCTGTCCTTATGTTTATCTGGCTCTCTCTCTCTCTGTATATCTTCTGTCTTTTTCCCTCATTCTCTTCCTCACTCCCTCTCCCTTACCCTCCCCCCTTCTCTCTCTCAATCTTGATAATTCGGAATATTTGGGAAGAAAAAAGGGGAGTGAGGGAGAGGTAAAAAGGGGGGGGAGTGAAATGGTGTCACTCACGTGGAGGGGGAGGGATGGGAGAGAAGGGGAGGGGAGGGGAGGAAGAGGGAAGGAGAGAGGAGAAGAGGAGGGCAAGGGAAGGGGAAGAAGAGGGAAGGTAAGAGAAGAGGAAGGTAAGGGAAGGGGAAAAAGAGGGAGGGGGAGAAGGAGAAGGAGAAAGGGAGGGGAGAGGGAAGGAGAGAAAGACACAGAGTAAAACAACGAAAAGTGGAGAAAGAGAGAGATAGAGAGAGAGAGAACCAGAGCCAGAGACCGTGACAGACAGACAGAGAGCCAGAACCAGAGCCAGAGAGAGAGAGAGAGAAGCAGGAGGAAAGCGACCGCCGTGCCACGAGTGCCTCCGCCTCCGCCTCCTCCACATCACTACCGCGCCAAGACAGGAAGCGCTCGAACACCCCCCCCCCACTCCCCTCCTCCCCCTCCCCCCTCCCCCCCCAAAGGTGAACAGCTTATCCAGTGCGTTCCAGGAGTACGAACATGATGCAGCAGTGTATCCTTTGGGTGACATTCGGGCGCCGGGGTCAGCCTGGACGGGTCTGCGGGGTATGGGTGCGTTCCCTGGATGAATGGGAATTTTTTGGGGGGAATGGGAGGTATGGGAGAGGGAGGGAGGGGGAGAAAGGGAGAGGGGTGGTGGGAGGGAGGGAGAAAGGGAGAGGGGTGGGAGAGAAAGGGAGAAGAAGAGAGGAAAGAAGAGAAAGAGAGATTGATAGAGCGAGGGAGGAGAGAGAGAGAGAGGGAAAGAGAGAGAGAGAGAGAGAGAGAGAGAGAGAGAGAGAGAGAGAGAGAGAGAGAGAGAGAGAGAGAGAGAGAGAGAGAGAGAGAGAAAGAGAGACAGAGAGAGAGAGAGAAAAAGAGAGAAAGAGAGAGAAGCCGAGAGAGAGAGAGAGAGAGAGAGAGAGGCGCCGACACGCGGGCCAGCGACAGGACGCCCCGCTAATCCCATGCATAATCACACACGCACAAAAAGGCAGCGGTTAGTGGAGCAGTGGGGGAGAGTGGTCCAAGTGGGTCAATGGGCTGACCCACCGGCCCCCTTCCCCCTCCCCCTCCCCCTCCCCCCCCGGCCAACCCACCATCCGTTAAAAGAGCTCGTGTCCGTTCGAGGTTTCGTCTGTTTCGAGGCCGTGTCCGTGCGAAGTCCGTCCCGTCAAAGAGGACGTTCTGTTAAGAGTCCGTCCGTTAAAGAGGACGTTTATGGAGTCCGTACGGTCCAGGGGCCGTTCCGTTCAGATTCCGTGTCCGTTCGAAGGCCGTCCGTTCTCCGTCCTTTTCGCAAACTTCAACTTTTCATTTGTCAAATACGACGTCCATTTTTGTCTCTGTCTCTTCCTATATATATCTGCCTCTGTCTCTCTCTCTCTCCCTTCTCCTTATCCTTCTCCTTCTCCTTCTTCTCTTTCTCCTTCTCCTTCTTTTTCTCCTTCTCTTTCTCCTTCTCCCTCTCCTCCTTCCATCCATCTCTCCTCTCCCAACTCCCGCCCTTATCTCACCTCGCTTTACGAATCACAACGCCCTTATCGCCGCCCACGCCGAGCGGAGACGATTAACCGCCCACCGTGCACACCAGAGCCAGAACAAGGGCGGCGACGGCAATCACACCCAATCGCCGTATTTTGCGTCGAATCACCTCGGGGTTTCGGCTGATTGGCTAATCACTCGAGGTCGATAAGCGAAGAGGGGGGGGGGAAAGAAGGGACCCGATAGTGGCAACACTTGATGATTAGAAGGAAGGGGGATTAGGAATCAAAGCGAAGGAAGGATGAGAGGAAAACGAGAGAACTAAAAGAAGGAAGGGGAGGAAGAATGAGTCGACGAGAAAATGAGAGAGAGCAAGTAAGAAAACAAAAGAGAAACAAAACAAAAAACGAAAAAAAACGAAAACAAGAATGAGTCAGGTATGATTCAAAGCAATACGACACACACACACACACACACCACACCACCACACACACACACACACACACACACACACACCACACGCACACACACACACACACGCCACCACCGCCCCAGCCGCCGCCGCCCCTACCACACCACCAACATTCACTTTCGTCGACAGAGTCTGCAGGTGGCGGAGGAGGAGGAGGAGGAGGAGGAGACCGGTCGCCCCTCCCTCCCTCCCTGCCCCCCCCTCCCCCCTGGCACTTGGCATGGGCAGGGTGCACGAGTCAAGATCCCTGTCACTTGCTCCCCTCACTTCTTCATTTCTTCATCTATTCCCCTCACTTCTTCCTTTCTTTCTCTCACTACTTCCTCTTTCTCTCTCACTTCTTCCTTTCATTTCTCTCTTACCCCCACTTCTTCCTTTCTTTCTCTCACTTCCTCCCTTCCTTTCTTTCTCTCTTCCCCTCATTTCTTTCTTTCTTTCTCTCACTTCTTCCTTTCCATTCTTTCTCTCTTCCCGAGCCTCACTTCTTCCTCTCTTCCGTTACCCTAAGGCCATCCAGGAGTAGGGATATGTGCGTAGGGGGAAGGGAGGGGAAGGGAGGGGAAGGGAGGGGAGGGGGAGGGAAAGGGAGGGGAAGGGAAGGGAGGGGAATGGGGTAATTAAGAGAGAAAACGGACGAAGAGGCAAATAGAATAGGTATTTGCATGTATGCGTTAGTTAGCGTATGGGTGTGAGTGTAAGAGTGTGTGTGTGTGTGTGTGTGTGTGTGTGTGTGTGTGTGTGTGTGTGTGTGTGTGTGTGTGTGTGTGTGTGTGTGTGTGTGTGTGTGTGTGTGTGTGTGTGTGCGCGCGCGTGTGCGTGTGCGTGTGCGTATCGTGTGCGTAAGAGTATGTGTGTGCGTGCTCTCAGACAAACAAAGAGAGACGGAGACTTCAACACAGCAAAAATAGTGATCCAAAAAGCCCTAAAAGACCTCTCCCCTTAATAATAATAATAATAATAATAATAATAATAATAATAATAATAATAATAATAATAATAATAATAATAATAATAATAATAATAATAATAATAATAATAATAATAATAATAATAATAATAATAACAACAACAATAATAATAATAGCAATAACAATAATAACCCCGACAGTTTCCTTTTATACTCACGCCTGGCACTCCACTCCGGTTCCGATGGCACTCGCAGCTGTTTCCGAGTGCCGTCGCGTCTCCACATTCTACGCATGTGGTTCGTGTCCTATAAACCCAGACAGCGTGGATTCATAAGCAGCCTCTCCTGCAGTTATTCTCTCTCGCTTCTTCCTTCGCGCAGCTTACGCGTTCACAGCCTCGTCCGCCTACTTGCCTCTCCATATGTTGGTCATGAAGTACAGCTTCTATAGCATATGTTGGTCATGAAGTACAGCTTCTATAGCATATGTTGGTCATGAAGTACAGCTTCTATAGCATATGTTGGTCATGAAGTACAGCTTCTATAGCATATGTTGGTCATGAAGTACAGCTTCTATAGCATATGTTGGTCATGAAGTACAGCTTCTATAGCATATGTTGGTCATGAAGTACAGCTTCTATAGCATATGTTGGTCATGAAGTACAGCGGCTCCCATTCGCTTCTATAGCATATGTTGGTCATGTAGTACAGCGGCTCCCATTCGCTTCTATAGCATATGTTGGTCATGTAGTACAGCGGCTCCCATTTGCCTCTATAGCATATGTTGTCAACGCTGTACAAAACCACCTCCTTGCTTCTACAGCATATGTTCAATGTTGCTCAGTACCACCTACTTTCCTCTCTCAGCATATGTTGTCCATGTTGCCAAGGACTCACGCCTGTCCTCTTTTTTAGCCCCTTGTACCTGCAATTCCTATCCAGACATCCCTTACCCATCCCCCCTCTCTCCCCTTACCCATCCCCCCCCTTCCTTGCCCTACCCAACTCTACCCTCGACATCTGTGCCCAGTCTCATCTCTACCCAGGACACACCTTCCTTCCTTATTAACTCTACCTTTCCCCCCTTTCCTCTCCCTTCATTCTGTCCGCTTCTCTCTTCTTCTCCGCCAAGTCCTCCCTTCCTCCCTCACTCCCTCTCTCCTTCCCTTCTTCTCACCCTTCTTCCTTCCGCTCCACTAGCGCCCCTTCCCCTTCCCTCCTCCCTTTCCCCTTCCTTTCCCTCTCTTCCCTTCCCCTTCCCTCTTCACCCCTCCCCATCCTCCCCCTCACCCTCTCCCTCTCTAACCCCCTTCACACCCCATCCCACCCTCCCTTCTCTCCTCCCCTGTCCCCCCACCCTGCTCCACCTGCCCCACCTCTCCCCCACCTCCCCACCTCTCCCCCACCTCCCCCACCTCTCCCACCTCCCCCACTTCTTCCCCCCACCTCCCCCCACCTGCCCCATCTCTTCCCCCCTTTCACGTACCCTTGATTCTAAACCCAGTCGGCGTGTCCCATACGCGTGTCCAGCGTAGCCAAGAGAAAGCCCCCGACGACGGCATTCACTTTCACGCGAATGTTTGCTTGTGTAACCGACCCCCGACGCCCGTTCCTCGGATCCTTAATATAGGTCGGGGGAGAGGGAGGGAGAGAGGGGGGGGAGGGAGGGAGAGGGAGAGGGAGAGAGAGAGGGAGGAGATGGGGGGAGGAGAGGGAGGAGGGAGGGAGGGAGGGAGAGGAGGGAGGGAGGGAGGGAGGGAGGGAGAGAGGAGAGAGAGAGAGAGAGAGAGAGAGAGAGAGAGAGAGAGAGAGAGAGAGAGAGAGAGGGGGAGGAGGAGAGAGAGAGGGGGAGGAGAGAGAATGGGGATGGAGGGAGGGAGAGAGAGAGAGAGAGAGAGAGAGAGAGAGAGAGAGAGAGAGAGAGAGAGAGAGAGAGAGAGAGAGAGAGAGGGAGAGGGAGAGGGAGAGGAGAGAGAGAGAGAGAGAGAGAGAGAGAGAGAGAGAGAGAGAGAGGAAGATGGGGAGAGAGGGAGAAAGAGATAGAGAGATAGCGAGGGAGGGAGGAACCATAGGCCTAAGCGCTGTTTTTTTTTTCTTCTTTAATTGATTCAAGTTTCTCCCGGCTAATTGGGGTCCTCTCTTCTTTCCAGTCTACCCTACATATATAACATATATATCATACATATAACATATATATAATGTAAATAATACGCACATAATTCTCAATACACACACGCACACACACGCACACACACACACACACGCACACACACACACACACACACACACACACACACACACACACACACACACACACACTACATCCGGCGCCCCGCCCACCCCCGCCCGCGAGATTTCAACGCGCCCGAAATAGCGATCCTCCGCGCCGCCCACCGCCAAGCCGCCCACCGCCGCCCATCCCACAGGCACTCGCGGGCCCTCTCAGACTCCGTGCCAGATGGGGCGGGCGGGCGGGGCGGGCGCGGTGGCTCTGGGTCTCTGTCTTGCAATTACGTCTTT
>NC_091550.1:2209059-2214059 GCF_042767895.1 Penaeus vannamei
CCGCCCTTCCCCCTACCCTCACTCCTTCCCCGCCCCCAACACCCTTCCTCGCCCCACCCCTCACCCCTTCCCCACCCCCACACCCTTCCCCGCCCCACACCCTTCCCCGCCTCACCCCCACCCCTCACCCTACCCCCTCTCACCCCACACCCTTCCCCACCCCACACTACTCCCCACCCCCACACCCTTCCCCGCCCCAACACACCCAGACAGCGGGCCCGGCGGACGTGGGAAGGGGCGGGGAAACCAGTAGCAGCGAGGGTATTGGCCGAGGACAGGCAGACGCACGGGACAAGCAGGCCGAGAGGTCTGGTTTTGGCTTTGCAGGGGGAGAGGGGGAGGGGGGGGGAGGGCAGGAGACGAGGAGGGGGAGAGGGGGAGAGGGGGGAAGGGCAGGAGACGAGCAGGGGGAGAGGAGCTGGGGAGGGGGATGGGAGGGCAGAGGGAGAGGGGAGAAGGGCAGGAAGGGAGCAGGGGTGCACGAGGAGAGGAACTGGGGAGGGACAGGGGGAGAGGAGCAGGGGAGGGACAGGGAGGGCAGGGGGAGAGGGGCAGGAAGTGCAGGAGAGGAGTAGGGGAGGGGCAAGGAGGGCAGGAGGAGAGGAGCTGGGGAGGGGGATGGGATGGGGCAGGGTTTGGCAGGGGGAGAGGAGTAAGGGAGGGGCAGGAGGAGAGTAACAGGGGAGGGGGAGGGGGAGAGGAGCTGGGGAGGGGCAGGGAAGGCAGGAGGAGAAGAGCAGGGGAGGGGCAGGGGTACACGAAGACCGGGGCCATGTCTTAGGTCTTCCCGTACCCCGCAATGCAATTTTTCTCTCTTCCTCCATCTTCCTTCGGTATTTCCGTCGTTCCGCAGACCGAGGTCAGGACTTGGGTCTTCCCTCACCTCTCCAGTGCATTTTCTTTCCTCTTCCTCCTCCTCCTTCTCCCTTTCCTCCTTCTATTCCTCCTCCTCCCTCTCCTTCTTTTTGCATTTCATTCCGCTGCATATTATCATATTTGTCTCTTTGGCTATTGTCTGATTTACTGGGTTTTGCTTTTCTTCTCATGTCTCCCTTTTTCCCCTCTTTCTCCTTCTTTTTATCTTTCTTTTACACTTTCTCTCCCCTTCCCCTCTCGCTTCCTTCCTACTTTGTTTTCTTTTTTCTTTTTGTCTCCCCTTTCGTCTCCCTCTCCCTCTCTCCCTCCCTCCTTCCCTCTCCTTCTCTCCCACCCTCCCTCCCTCCTTCCCTCTCTCTCTCCCTCCTTCCCACCCACCCTCTCCCTCCCTCTCTCTCTCCCTCCCTCCTTCCCTCTCCCTCTCTCCCTCCTACTCAAATGAGCGAAGGCCAATGTCCTTTCTGCCGAGCGAAGGGCAAGGAGGAGGAAAAGCGAAGACGAAATATAGACAGAAAACAAGATAAAGGTGAGAATAGAGAACAAGAGATAAAAAGAAAGCGAATTACAAACGAAAACGTCAAAACCAATAAAAAAAACGAAAAGAGAGAAAGAAAACAGAACACGAGAAACAAGGTGGAAAGAGGAGGAAACGAAAAGAATCGAAATGATAAATAAAGAAAAAAAAAACAAAGCATAGAAAACGGAGACGAAAAGAAAACGAGTAAACATCAAACAAGTTCCCGAAGAAGTTGAAAAAAAAAATAAATAAATTCCCTCACCCTGCCAAGAACAAATCAGAGAACACACCGAACACCAAGAACAGGACAAGAACACCACAAAGAACAGGAGCACAAACACCCAAATAACGAAGGAAAAGAAGAACAGAGAGCGAGGAAAGGAGAGCCCGAGAGGCATCGACTGGAAGAGAAAGTGAAGTGTTCGGCCAACTGGGGGACGGACTCTCTCGGGCTCAATTTTTTCTTCTTCTTTTTTTGCTCAGTTTTTACTTCTTTTTGCTTCGTATTATTCTCTTTCTTGTGCTTCTTCTTTTTGCTTCGTATTATTCTCTTTCTTGTGCTTCTTCTTTTTGCTTCGTATTATTCTCTTTCTTGTGCTTCTTCTTATCATTATCATTCCCTTTCTTCTCTTTCCTCTTTATTGTTATTCCTTTTATTCTTGGTGTGTGAATAATCAGATGAGTGACTGTCTGGTAGGGAACAGGGAAGAAGAAGAAGAGAGAGAGAGAGAGAGAGAGAGAGAGAGAGAGAGAGAGAGAGAGAGAGAGAGAGAGAGAGAGAGAGAGAGAGAGAGAGATAGAGATAGAGATAGAGATAGAGATAGAGATAGAGATAGAGATAGAGATAGAGATAGAGACAGAGACAGACAGACAAAGACACAGAAACAACCCAACCCACATTAAGAGCCCCGACCCATCAACCAACCAAAGAGAGTCCCCTCCCCTCCCCTCTCCCCTCTCCCCCCCCGACCGCCCAATGCCACCACCAACCCAGAAATCCTCTTCAGAAAACACGGAAATCCGACGACCGCAAGTCATCACAGTCATCACACGCCCCGCATCACTTCTCCAACGAGCGGTAATGTGGTCGCCGCCCCCCACCACAGGCGCATTTCCTCTCACTTCCTCCAGGTGAGCTCCAGAACGTGATTACAAGGAAGGGAGAGGGAGAGCAGGTGTATCTGGGCGACAGTTCCGCCCCATTCGCTTAAAAGGGGGGGCTGGGGGAGGTTATGCAGCGATGGGAAATGGGGTGAGAAGCGTAAGTAATGGGGAAGGTAGTATTGGCGACCCACCACCGCGGCAACACCTGTTCCAATGGTCGTTCGGGTAGGATTAATAACCGTTTGGAAGGCGGGAGGAGGTACTCTGGTGATTCTTAAGGAACTACTATTCGTTTAATGGAAGGAACCGTCACGATAACTACCTTTTTTCTACCTCCATAAGTTTTGTTTACGTTTCGAGTTTTAGTACAGAAGAGAGACGCAAAAAAAAAAAAAATCTGCCGTTCATGCAAATGAGAGGGGATTTAGGAGCAAGGCCGTCGGAAGGTTTCGTTCTTATTGAAGCCAAGCCAGCCAGGGACGGAAAATTCCAGCGGGCCCAAAACCAAAAGGCGTTTTTATCACCAAAGGACAACGCTGCTCGCCTAACGGAACTCCCGAATACCAGGTACTCTAGCCAGAACGCCCGTCGCCTCACAAGGGTCTCCGTTTTAGCAGTACAAACACGCGTACTACTGGCTGTGTCGCAGTGCAAACGGCACCTGCCCTTCTGATGTTATCGACTCGGCTCTTGGATTTTGAAAACATTGCCAAACACTGGAGTCCGCGCCAACCACCGTTACACCCCATTGTAGCTCTCCCCGAGAAACAACATCCTCAAAACAAAACACAAACACCCTTTTATCCAGCTAGCAACAGACAGACTCGACGAACGGCAGCCAAGTGGCGAGCAGCGTCACTTGAAGACACGAGCGGTCACTTGCACACCCTGAGAGAGGCCCTAGAAAACGCGTAAATCCCAATGATGTGTCCGCAAGGTTCCTCGCCAGCCACCGCCGGGGGCCAAGGAATAATCCTGCAAAACGCTTGGGTATGTAGGCGAAGCGAGCTCAAGGTCGCGTTGGTTGGCACATCATGGAGAGAAATACAAACGCACAACCCTTTGCCCTCTCCGCTTTGTCTCTTTCTTTCTTTCTGTCTAGCCCTCAAATTTATCACCTTCTTCCGTCTTTTCTACCCATGTAGCATGTCTCTAAATCTTAACAACATATCTAGACCCCTGGACGAAACCACACGAATACCCACTGTCCCCAAAAAGACAAAAAAATCTAGAGCAATTTTTAAATAAAGAAAAAAACCTTGTTCATCGTGGAAGGAAGTTTTTGAGGACCCGAGTCGAGAGAGTGCTCGCCTGCTCGCCTGCTTGCTTGCTTGCTTGCTTCCTCGCATCACCCGCTCGCTTACCCTGGCCCAAAAGCAAACATGACCTCCTTGGCCTACTCCCCCAGCGGCAAAACAGTGACCTTGGTGGGCGTGTACCTGTCAGCTGAGCCCTTTGCACGTGTGACGCAATGGCTAGGACGGGTCAGTAGGAGAATGGAACGAGGGAGAGGGGAGGAGGAAGGGGGAAAAGGGGGAAGAAGAGGGGGAGGGGGAAGGAAGGGGGAGGAGGAGGAAGAAGAAGGGGAGGGGAGGAGGAGGGAGGAGAAGAAGAATGCAACGTGGAGCAGGAAGGAGGGGGAGGAGACGAAGGAGAATGACGTGGTGGTGGAGGAAGGGGATGGGGGAAGGAGGAGGCGGCAAGCAGACAAACAGGTGGGAAGTACGAGGAAGGAAGGAAACGGGGAAGTGGAATGGGGCGGAAAAGATTGGAGAAGCAGGAAGTGGAGAAGGAAAGGAGGATTGAGTCGACATAAATGTTTATAAAGTCAGAAAAAATGTGAATATAAAGATAAACAGCGAGGGAGTAACTCTGCGTCATTGGAATACAGAAGAAACTAATGAAGTGTATTTTAAAAAAGCGTCATAGATAATTGGCAACGGTATATAAGTAAATAAATAAGTAAATAATGAACATCCTGCGTATATGCCTATGCCTAATCCTCCCTTTCTCTTCCCTCTCCCTCCCTCCCTCCTTCCTTCCCTCCCTCCCTCCTCCTGCTTCCATAGTATAATCCTCCTCTCTTTAAATTTCACTTTTTTCGCCGTGGGAACGAAACTACGATAATTACTCGACCCAAAGTGACCATACCTTCGAAAAAAGGAAACACGGGAATGACTCCTGACCTCAAGTGACCTGACCTGTTTGTTTTCTCAACCCGTGACAGGTGTATAATTAAGGGAAAATAAAAGGGTTTTGTTTTTATTTTCCTCTTTCCTCCTTCTTCGACTAAGAGGGAAAGTTTGACCTGACTTTTGACTATTAAGGAACCTGTCGCTGAGGAACTGACATGATAATTGCCTTAGTCAGGTGGAAGGGGGTGAGGGGGGTGGGCAGGGGTACTGGTTAAAAATCAACCAGGCTGACTGACAAACACTCTCGCTTGCCCCTACCTCCCTTCCTCTCTCCTCCCTCCTCCCCCTTCCTCCGACCTCTACCTAAC
>NC_091550.1:2244687-2257187 GCF_042767895.1 Penaeus vannamei
ATCTACGACTGACATCTAATGTAGTAATAAAGTCTATTCTTTTATCGGCATATAAATAAGAATAAGAATAGATAAGTATATATATATATATATATTTTTTTTACAGACAGTTTTAACAAATGTGTATGAAATAAACACCTTTTTAGTCTGTATATTCCGGGAGATCGAGGCGCGTGGCGACCTCGGGGACGCTACTTGCACACTGAGGATCACGTTCTTGGTCTCCTGTTTATAAATGTTAATTGGCAGAAGCAAAACATACCCGAAAGGCTAAAAAAAGACGAGAGTATGCCGGAATAATTTAGTATTTGTCTGTTGGTGGAAGAACTTGAAATCAAACCGTTAGAATTGAAGGTTTATACGGCAGTTTTCGACATTTTTCCTCGCTGAAACACGAGCCGGAATTACCGTCCGCCATTAGTCCATTCGTTCGAGCGGTTTCGCCCCTTATCGAAAGTGACTTTGACAGAAGAGAAACAAGAGAGGTGAATTTTTAATCGACTCTAAGAATACAGGTTTTGCATTTTGAGGCGTAGACAGTATGTAAAAAGCGGCAAAGGGGGGGGGGGAGTAGGGTACGAATGGAGGAGGGACCGTAAGAGGTATGGCAAAGAGGGGGGGAGGGGAGGTGGAAGGAACAGCTACTCTTATCCCTTTTCCAACCGCAGTTTGTCCTTCGCTGTCTGTCATTTCGCGTCTTTTTTGTCCTTCTAGACGTTTTTAAATCTTTTCTCCGTTAAGTTATATGTTTTGTTCCTATTTTTCGCATTATATTATGCATTTCTTAAGTAATTTTACGGTACTCAGTCTCGTGTTTAGGTCTGTTACCGAATACTTTTTATTTTTATTTTTTGAAAAGTTTATGCTTGTTTTACCGTATCATTATCTTCCATATGACTTACACTCTCTATTGCATTGCATTTTAATAGTCTAACTTTTTACTGTCTATCTATCTTTGTCTTTGCCTTTATTTCTGTCTGACTGTTTCTCTCTTTGTCTTTCTTTCTGCCTGTCTCTCTTTATCTCTCTCTCTCTCTTTCTCCCTTTCTGCTTATCTCTTTGTTTATCTCTATTTGTCTTTCTGTCTCTCTTTGTCTCATTCTGTTTTTATATGCTGTGGTCGATCCCCTTCATTCCCATACGTTTCTCTTCCCTTTTTTATCTCTCCATCTACCTATCCCTCTTCCTCTGTCCACCATCCCTCTCCTTCTCCCTCTCCCTCTATCTCTCTGTCCTCTTCTCCTTTTCCCTTTATCTCTCTCTCCTCTTCTCCTTCTCCCATTGTCCTCATTCCCTATCCCTCTATCCTTCATCCCTCTCCTTCTTATCCCCCACCCTTTCCCCCTCTCCCCCTCCTCTATCCTTCACCCACTCCCTCTTCTTCTCCCCCACCCTTTCCCCCTCTTCTTCTCCTATGCCCTCTATCATCCATCCCTCTCACCCTTCTTCTTCCTCTATCCTCCATCCCTTTCCCCCTTCTTCTCCCTCTATCCTCCATCCCTCTCCCCCTCTTCTTCTCCTTCTCCCTTTATCCTCCATCCCTCTCCCCCTCTTCTTCTCCTATGCCCTCTATCTTCCATCCCTCTCCCCCTCCTTCTCCCTCTATCCTCCATCCCTCTCTCATACCCCGCCCCTCTATCCTTCATCCCTCTCCCCCTTCTTCTCCCTCTATCCCTCTCCCCCTCTTCTTCTCCTTTTCCCTCTATCCTCCATCCCTCTCCCCCTCTTATTTTCCTTCTCCCTCTATCCTCCATCCCTCTCCCTCTATCCTCCATCCCTCTCCCCCTCTTATTTTCCTTCTCCATCTATCCTCCATCCCTCTCCCTCTATCCTCCATCCCTCTCCCCCTCTTATTTTCCTTCTCCATCTATCCTCCATCCCTCTCCCTCTATCCTCCATCCCTCTCCCCCTCTTATTTTCCTTCTCCATCTATCCTCCATCCCTCTCCCTGTATCCTCCATCCCTCTCCCCCTTCTTCTCCATCTCTCCTCCATCCCTCTCCCCCTCTTCTCCTATGCCCTCTATCTTCCATCCCTCTCCCCCCCTCTCCCTCTATCCTCCATCCCTCACCCCCTCCTATTCCCTCTATCCTCCATCCCTTTTCCCCTCTTCTTCTCCTATGTCCTCTTATCCTCCATCCCTCTCCCTCTTCTTCTCCCTGTATCCTCCATCCCTCTCCCCCTCCTTCTCCCTCGATCCTCCATCCCTCTCCCCCTCTTCTTCTCCTTCTCCCTCTATCCTCCATCCCTCTTCCATACCCCGTCCCTCTATCCCTCTCCCCCCCTCCCCCCCGCCTGCATAGTAGTTTGGCTTCTGACTCTCTCAAGGTTAACTCAGATCATTTCGGAACAAACTTTCTCTTTTTTTCTTGTTGTTGTTTTTCTTTCTAAGTGTCAATTGATGTTTGCAAAAGAGATTCGGTCCAAAAATAAGATTGACTGTGAAGTTGACTCGCCCAAAAAAAAGCCCGTTTATAGGGTTGTGAAGGATTAAATAAGGTCTTTTGATTACATTATTGGGTTGTTTTATTGTTATTGTTCGGTATTGTTTTTTTTTTTTTTTTTTTTTTTTTTTTTTGGAAAAGGGGGTTCTGGAAGGTTCTCTGACGCGGTCTTGGAGGCGTAACGCGGTGAGAGAACCTTAAGGAAATCTGGAAAGAATAAGTAGAAAGAATCTGTAATCTGTTTCGAAGAGTGAATTGCAAGATATTCATTAAATTAACTGCTCGTTTCGTAGTTATTTATTTTATTTTTTTTTCGTGTTTCGTCGGATTCCTGGTTCCGAATATTCATCTTTATTATCTTTCCTTCTTTATTTCCTTAAAATGTACACAAACGAGACCATAAATTCGAGAGAACAGCAAGAACACCAACAGGTTACAGAGGAAGACAGAGGAATGAAGGATAGAGGGAATAGGAAGGGGAGAAGGAGAAAGGGTGGGGGGAAAGAAGGAGAGGGATGGAGGAAGAAGGGAATAGGAGGGGGAGAAGAAGGAGAGGGATGGAGGATAGAGAGAATAGGAGGGGGAGGAGAAAGGGTGGGGGGGAAAGGAGAGGGATGGAGGATAGAGGGAATAGGAGGGGGAGAAGGAGAGGGATGGAGGATGGAGGGAATAGGAGGGGGGGGAAGAAGGAGAGGGATGGAGGATAGAGGGAATAGGAGGGGGAGAAGGAGAAAAGGTGGGGGACAAGAAGGAGAGAGATGGAGGATAGAGGGAATAGGAAGGGGAGAAGGAGAGGGATGGAGGATAGAGGGAATAGGAGGGGGGGGAAGAAGGAGGGGGATGGAGGATAGAGAGAATAGGAGGGGGAGAAGGAGAAAGGGTGGGGGAAGAAGGAGAGGGATGGAGGATAGAGGGAATAGGAGAGGGAGAAGGAGAAAAGGGGGGAAAAGAAGGAGAGGGGTGGAGGATAGAGGGAATAGGAGGGGGAGAAGGAGAAAGGGTGGGGGGAAGAAGGAGGGGGATGGAGGATAGAGGGAATAGGAGGGGGAGAAGGAGAAAGGGTGGGGGGAAGAGAAGGAGAGGGATGGAGCATAGAGGGAATAGGAGGTGGAGAAGGAGAAAGGGTGGGGGGAAAGAAGGAGAGGGATGGAGGATAGAGGGAATAGGAGGGGGAGAAGGAGAAAAGGTGGGGGACAAGAAGGAGAGAGATGGAGGATAGAGGGAATAGGAAGGGGAGAAGGAGAAAGGGTGGGGGGAAGAAGGAGAGGGATGGAGGATAGAGGGAATAGGATGGGGAGAAGGAAAAAGGGTGGGGGGAAAGAAGGAGAGGGATGGAGGATATAGGGAATAGGAGGGGGAGAAAGAGAAAGGGTGGGGGAAAGAAGGAGAGGGATGGAGGATAGAGGGAATAGGAGGGGGAGAAGGAGAAAGGGTGGAGGACAAGGAGAGGGATGGAGGATAGAGGGAATAGGAGGGGGAGAAGGAGAAAGGGTGGAGGACAAGGAGAGGGATGGAGGATAGAGGGAATAGGAAGGGGAGGAGGAGAAAGGGTGGGGGAAAAAAGGAGAGGGATGGAGGATAGAGGGAATAGGAGGTGGAGAAGGAGAAAGGGTGGGGGGAAAGAAGGAGAGGGATGGAGGATAGAGGGAATAGGAGGGGGAGAAGGAGAAAGGGGTGGGGGAAGAAAAGGAGAGGGATGGAGGATAGAGGGAATAGGAGGGGGAGAAGGAGAAAGGGTGGGGGACAAGAAGGAGGGGGATGGAGGATAGAGGGAATAGGAGGGGGAGAAGGAGAAAGGGTGGGGGGAAGAAGGAGAGGGATGGAGGATAGAGGGAATAGGATGGGGAGAAGGAAAAAGGGTGGGGGGAAAGAAGGAGAGGGATGGAGGATATAGGGAATAGGAGGGGGAGAAGGAGAAAGGGTGGGGGGGAAAGAAGGAGAGGGATGGAGGGTAGAGGGAATAGGAGGGGGAGAAGGAGAAAGGGGGGGGGGAAGAAGGAGAGGGATGGAGGATCGGAGGACAGAGGGAATAGGAGGGGGAGAGGGAGAAAGGGGGAGGGGGAAGAAGGAGAGGGATGGAGGATAGAGGGAATAGGAGGGGGAGAAGGAGAAAGGGTGGGGGGGAAAGAAGGAGAGGGATGGAGGATAGAGGGAATAGAAGGGGGAGAAGGAGAAAGGGGGGGGGAGAAGAAGGAGAGGGATGGAGGATAGAGGGAATAGGAGGGGGAGAAGGAGAAAGGGGGGGGGGGAGAAGAAGGAGAGGGATGGAGGATAGAGGGAATAGGAGGGGGAGAAGGAGAAAGAGTGGGGGGAAAGAAGGAGAGGGATGGAGGATAGAGGGAATAGGAGGGGGAGAAAGAGAAAGGGGGGGGAAGAAGGAGAGGGATGGAGGATAGAGGGAATAGGAGGGGGAGAAGGAGAAAGGGTGGGGGAGAAGAAGGAGAGGGATGGAGGATAGAGGGAATAGGAGGGGGAGAAGGAGAAAGGGTGGGGGGAAAGAAGGAGAGGGATGGAGGACAGAGGGAATAGGAGGGGGGGAAAGAAGGAGAGGGATGGAGAATAGAGAGAATAGGAGGGGCAGAAGGAGAAAGGGGGGGGGAAAGAAGGAGAGGGATGGAGGATAGAGGGAATAGGAGGCGGAGAAGGAGAAAGGGTGGGGGGAAAAGGAGAGGGATGGAGGATAGAGGGAATAGGAGGGGGAGAAGGAGAAAGGGTGGGGGACAAGAAGGAGGGGGATGGAGGATAGACGGAAAAGGAGGGGGAGAAGGAGAAAGGGTGGGGGGAAGAAGGAGAGGGATGGAGGATAGAGGGAATAGGAGGGGGAGAAGGAGAAAGGGTGGGGGGAAAGGAGATGGATGGAGGTAATCTTTCTGGACACTACTTGGCTCCCTTCCGTGGCCTCCTGGAGAGTGTAATACAGGTATTTCCATTAGGAATTCCCATATCATCCTGGTAAGTTGCGCTGCATTGCTTAGGGGGGCAGTTGGAATGAATGCCTTGTGTAAAATGGCAGGTTGAAAGGTGAATATTTTCTGGGTGAATATCTTGGGGGTACGTACGTATCGAAGCAAGTTTTTTTTATTTATCTTTTTTTTTTGTCCATGCTTTGAACGTCTTTTTAGCTTTTTTAGTTTTATAGTGTTGTTACTGGGCAGTTCAGTAGATCGCTGTCTGGTCAGTGTCCAGAGATAAGCGGTGGTAACGATGGAAATTCATTGCTGTTCTGCCCTGGCTTCATTTTCGTCTGATTGCCAGGGTCCTCTGTCTACTGGTCGTTTCGTCGGGCTTTCTTTTATTCTGAAATCGTCGCTGTTACTGAAGGGTGATTTCAGCCGAGAACTAGCACGGGGTTCCTCACGAAAGCTGCAGTGGGGATACGTAGATGTTTGTCTCTCATTCATACAAACTTCCTTCGAGTTGCTTTGTTGACTTTCGAGATGATGGGCAGTGATTGAGGTCTTCAGAGATGGCTCTGCTGTGGATACCCGTTTTATGGACTGCAGGTCATTGTCCCCGCGGTTGGGCACCGTCGGGCACGCAAATGCCCTGCCAGCGTGTAACATGAGGCGGAGGGCGAAGGTCTGCGTGAAGTCTGAGATGCTCTTCAAGTCGATTCCTGCGAGATTTTTTTTTCTAAGTTGTATAAAAAAAAGTATGAATGGAGGGGTCCGTCTGCGAGAGAAGCATTTGACCGGTTTCGATTATATCACGTAATTTTTAACGAAGATATGATCGAAATTGGTCAAATGCCTCGCATGTACCTTAAAAATATTAATTCTCATTCATACCTCCTCTGCAGTTGTCGTAATGGACACTGTTCGTTCTTCAAAGTTGCTTCAGAAGCTAGTTATCTGTAGAGGGAAATGCGAATCCAATACAGTCAGTGATTTTATGCTTCTAGTTCCTTCTAGGACTCTGAAAAGGACACCAAAGGACGCAGGGTGGTCTGTACTTTGCAGATTCCTTCGCGATCCCGCCTGTCCTCAAGATAGTAGCTTCAAGGAGCCTCACCAACCATCAGGTCTTGTTGGGTCTTCGTCTGTACCCTGTTGGTGTTCTTGTCTCGCTGTCCTCTCGAATTTATGGTCTGGTTTGTGAACATTTTAAGGCGCTGCGTCGCTTCGTCCGTAAGTTCATCTTTTTAAAGTGACCAGTAGCTGAGCTAAAGGGGATTTTAAGTCTCTTAGGGGTGTGTTTTAAAGATGGAGTTTAGGAGTGGCTTTTAAGAGGGTATGTTAGGGGTGTATATCAGGAGTATATAAGGAGTGAATCAAGAGTATTTTAGGAATCGGTTGTGAAATTATATATAGGAGTGTGTTTTAAAGATGTAGTTTAGGAGTGTCTTTTAAGAGGGTATGTTAGGGGTGTTTATCAGGAGTATATAAGGAGTGAATCTTAGGAGAGTATTTCAGGAATCGGTTGTGAAATTATTTTTTTCGCATGCAGGTAGGCCTCTGTCATATGTCAATTGTGAAAAAGAAATCCATTTGGTCTTTTAGAAATACCACAAGGTCCTTTAGTGATTTCTAAAGTAATGATCCAATTTCTTGTGGTTATAAAAGGGTTGTGTTTAGTCTTTAAGAAGTCCTTTGGAATCTCTGCATGTGCTTTTGAATCTTTACAAGTATATTTTGGCAATATGTGGGCGTTTTGGCGATAAAGTTAGGTAATTCAGAATATCAGAAGATAGATAGATAGAAAAAAATAGATAAAAAAGGAGATGAAAATATAGTTCCATAGAAAGAGAAAATTACATATAAGAATTGTTAATGCTGATAAACCGTATATAAAAAAATGAAATGACTGATATGTTAAAGAAAAGAGAACGATTGGTACCATAATAATAATGATGATAAAAAACAGAATAGTATATGATAAGTTCAGTTAATGTTTACGAAACCAAAAATGAAATAAATAATTTTCTTTCTCTCTTTTTTTCTCTCTCTCTTCCTTCCTCTCTATTTCTCTCTCCTTCCCTTTTTTTCTCTCTCTTCCTCTCCCTCTCCTCTCCTCTCTCTTCCTTCCTCTCTATCTCACTCTCTCCGTACCTTTTTTTCTCTCTCTTCCTCTCCTCTCTCTCTCCCTCCCTCTTTCAAGTACAAAAAGAAAAAAAAAAAGATAATTGGGATGATATTAAGGATGGCAATGATAGCAGTTATAATAATGATAATGAAGATATTGATGATGAAAAGGATAATAATAATGATAATATTGATAATAATGATAGATATATTTTCGGTTTCCCATAACCTACAAGGAACGTCTATGCACCTCCCCCAAAATGCGCCAATACCCCAACAGTTGGATCCCCCCACTTCGAAAAAGAAATATATAAAGAAAAAAAAAAGAAAGAAAGAAAAAAAAAGCACGCAGGCAGCTCACCTACCATGCGGGGGGGATGGGGGTAGGGGGGAGGGGGATTGGGGGTGTAAGGGGAGGGGGGGGGGAAGTCATACGCGCGAGGAGAAACGTGTTTTTTATTTTTTATTTATTTTTATTTATTGCTTCGGTTTTATGGTTGTGGAGATTATTCTGTTGGGATTTTTTTGTAGGAGAATTATTTATTTGTTTTTATTGCAATCATCGGAGAAATACTATATTGGTAAGGAGGTATTCTTGATTGCCGAAGGAAAAAAAGTCATTTCTATTCTAATCATAATTCTAATAATGATTATTCTAATAGATTATTCTAATTCTAATAATACTATGATAATTCTAATAATAATATAATATCATTCTAATAATAATTCTAATCAAAATGGTCATCAAAAAAAAAAAAAAAATGTTATGAGATTTTCATTAAAAAAAAAAAAAAAATTCAGGATATATTTAAAAAATAAAAAATACAACGTTACGAGATATAAATGTTATGAGATTTTCATTCAAAACTGCGTAAAAAAAAAAAAAAATATCCCAGCACCACACAAATGAGGTTTCCCATTCGGTCGAGAAGTCAATGAGGTTTATTCGTTACTGCGCCGCCTGTCATGAGAATTTGCATTTTGTGAATGGAGGCGTAAATCTGGCTCTGTTGGGTAATGGCTATCTGGAGGCAGATCTGAATGGCAGATCTAATGGCAGCGGGGGTTGTATATATATACATATATTTATGTATGTATATATATGTGTGTATATATATATATATATATATATGTATATATATATATATATATATATATATATATATATATATATATATATATATATATATATATATATATAAGTGTGTGTGTTTGTGCGTGTGTGTGTGTGTGTGTGTGTGTGTGTGTGTGTTTTTGTGTGTGTGTGTATGAGTGTGTGTGTGTGTCTGGGTGTGTGTGTGTGTGTGTGAGTGTGTGTAAGTGTGTAGGTGTGTGTGTGTGTGTTTGTGTGTGTGTGTGTGTGTGTGTGTGTGTGTGTGTGTGTGTGTGTGTGTGTGTGTGTGTGTGTTTACATATATATGCATATATTTATATGTACATATATATACATATATATAAGTATATATAAATATATATGTATATAATATATATACATATATATATATATATATATATATATATATATATATATATGCACATATATGATTAATTATGATAATGGCAATAATAATGATAAAAAATGGTAATTATAAAAATGATGATACTGCCACCACTATCACTACTACTAAATTTAAAAAAGCATGATAATGATAATGCAGAAAATAATGATAATTAGGATGATATTAATGATGGTAATGATAACAATTATAATAATGATAATGAAGGTATTGATAATGAAATGGATAATAAAATTGATAATAATAATGATAATAATAATAATGATAATAGCAATGATAATAACAATAATACAAAAAAAAAAAATAATGATGCTAGTAATAATGATGATAATGATAATAAGGATAATGCTAGTAATAATAATGATAATAGTAACAATAATAGTGATAATAATGATGATAATAGTAACAACGATAATGATAATAATGATAATAATCATGATAATAACAATAATAATAACGATAATAATGATAAAAATAATAATGATAAATGAAAAATATCAATAAGATAAGGATAATGAAACTAATAATGATAATAATGATAATGATTATGATAATATTGATGATAATGACAGTATCAGTAACAGTAATAATGATAATGATGAGGAGGTTAAAAGTAATGATAATCATAAAACCGATAATAATTAAAGTAATAGTAATGATGATTATAATAATGATCGTAAATTGGTGGTAATAATAACGATGATATTGATAATGATAATAAAAATAACAATACTAATAATGATAAAAGAAAAATGATAATGATGACAAAGATAATAATGATAACAATAATGATGATAATAGCAAAAATGATGATAACAATGATAATAATAATGATAATGATAATAATAATAACAATAACAATGATAATGATAACAATAATAACAACACTAACAATAACAAAAATAATGATAACAGTTATATAGACGAAGAAAGAAAAATGGTTAGACAGATAGACTGAAAAGGAATAGGCAGAAACGTAGATAGATAGAGAAATAGACACAATTAAATAGATAGAAAAATAGACACAATTAGATAGATAGAAAAATAGACATACGGATAAAGAGAGAAATAGTAAGATAGATAGAGAGAGAAATAGATAGACAGATGAATGGATAAAAAATAAACAGAAAGGAAAAGAATAATAGCTAGACAGATAGACAGAGAGATAAATAGACAAAGAGAGAAATAGATAGACAGACAAATAGATAGAGAGATAGGTAGATAGATAGAGAAATAGAGAGAGAAATAGTAGGTAGAGGAATAGATAGATAAACAGACAGATAGAGAGAGAGGTAGATAGAAAGAGAAATAGATAGATAGACAGATATATATATAGAGAGAAATAGATAGATATACAGAAAGACAGAAAGAGAAACAGATAGACAGATAGATAGATTCCGAAATAGTTAAATAGACAGATAGACAGAGAGAGGAATAGATAAACAGATAGAGAGAAAAATAGATATAAAGACAGAGAGAAATAGAGAGACATAGATAGAGAGAGAGAAATGGATAGACAGATAGATTAGAGAGAGAAAAAGACAGATAGATTGAGGGAGAAACAGATAGATAGACAGATATATAGAGAGAAAAGGGATAGATAGACAGACAGATAGATAGAGAGAAATGGGATAGATAGACAGACAGGTAAAGCAGACATAAAATAGACACACAAAAAAGAATGAGAAACAACATAATTCCTCCAAACATGTCCACTCAAAACAAATGATATTACAAACCATGTTATATCACTATTGTCTCTTTGATAACTACTTAATTCACTATCGTAAAATGGGAAACAGAAGACAATAAAGATTAGATACCATTAAGAAGAAATAGCTATTATATACTATTAAGAAAAAAAAAAAGAGAAAAAAATAAGAAGAAAAAGAAAAAAAAAATGTGTTTGTTTTTTTGACGTTGGTGGTATACTAATTTCCTTTAATCAGTTATGTTATCGTTTTTATCTTTATATATTTACGGAAAAAAAGAAAAAGAAAAAAAAATCGATGTACAATAAGCTTTTATATTTGGGTTTTTGGTGATTAGTGAATTATCTATTATTTGCTCTATCTATCTCTATCTATCTTTTATTTGCTCTATCTATCTATTCATTATTTGCTCTATCTATCTCTATTTATTGATTATTTACTCTATCTATCTCTATTTATCTATTATTTGCTCTGTCTATCTCTATTTATTAATTATTTACTCTATCTATCTCTATTTATCTATTATTTGCTCTATCTATCTCTATTTATCTATTATTTACTCTATCTATCTCTATTTATCTATTATTTGCTCTATCGATCTCTATTTATCTATTATTTGCTCTCTCTATCTCTATTTATTAATTATTTACTCTATCTATCTCTATTTATCTATTATTTGCTCTATCTATCTCTATTTATCTATTATTTACTCTATCTATCTCTATTTATCTATTATTTGCTCTATCGATCTCTATTTATCTATTATTTGCTCTGTCTATCTCTATTTATTAATTATTTACTCTATCTATCTCTATTTATCTATTATTTGCTCTCTCTATCTCTATTTATTAATTATTTACTCTATCTATCTCTATTTATCTATTATTTGCTCTATCTATCTCTATTTATCTATTATTTGCTCTATCGATCTCTATTTATCTATTATTTGCTCTATCTCTATTTATCTATTATTTGCTCTATCTATCTCTATTTATCTATTATTTGCTCTATCTATCTCTATTTATCTATCATTTGCTCTATCTATCTCTATTTATCTATTATTTACTCTATCTATCTCTATTTATCTATTATTTGCTCTATCTATCTCTATTTATCTATTATTTGCTCTATCTATCTCTATTTATCTATTATTTGCTCTATCTATCTCTATTTATCTATTATTTGCTCTATCTATCTATTATATGCTCTATTTATCTATTATTTGCTCTATCTATCTATTATATGCTCTAATTATCTATTATTTGCTCTATCTATCTAGTTATCTATTATTTGCTCTATCTATCTCTATTTATCTATTATTTGCTCTGTCTCTATTTATCTATCATTTGCTCTATCTGTCTCTATTTATTATTTGCTGTATCATTCTATTTATTATTTGTTCTATCAATCTATTATTTGCTCTATCTCTATTTATCTATTATTTGCTCTATCAGTCTATTTATTATTTACTCTATCTCTAATTATCTATTATTTGCTCGATCTAGTGGATGAAAGATAAAAATGGATTTTTATATTAGTCTCTATTGAGTGTGATAGAAAACGAGAGACGAACAGAAAACCTAATAATAAATAATAATGATAATGATGATGATAATGATAATGATAATAATTATAAACATAACAATAATAATAATAATAAGTATAATAATGATAATAGTAATTATAAGCATAACAATGATAATAATGATAAGTATAATAATGATGATAATGATAATGATATGACAATGATAATAATCGTAGTGACCATGATAATCCTAATAATAATAATGATCATGATGATAATGAT
>NC_091550.1:2259687-2262187 GCF_042767895.1 Penaeus vannamei
TACATGCACACACACACACACACTCACACACATATACACATACACATACACACACACACTCACACGTGTATACAGTACTCACACATATCTGCATATACACGTAACCTTGGCAGATCAGTAAAATCACTTTCTAATCAGACTATACCAGTTCAGAAGAGTCCGACCATTGCTGCCCAACCTTGGGGGAATTCCCATGCTGAGCAGACGACGGGGCATTTCCTCCGCGGCCAACCAAAAGCCCCATAAATCTCTATTATTTTTTAAGCGATTATGGTACGTCCTTTCCTTAAAACCATGCGTCACGATGAGGGTTTGAGGAGAGGTTCGAGTTCTGTAAGAGAGAGAATATATAGCAGTTTTCTTTTGTGTGGATAACGTCGTTTACATTTCAGATCCATGATTCACAGATCGTCATTTGTTCTCTCGCTGCGCAGCTACTTTCACTTAACCAGACCCCCTTCGCTGGCCGGTCGTTGCGGCGTTCTCGTGTGAAGTTCTTGCGTTTGTCGGCTCTCAAAGTTGCGATTTTAAGGCTTCTGAGCTCTTTTTTCTGTTCGAACGAGGCGTTATGGAGCGTCGAAGGATGTTTGTTTATCTAGAGCTTGTGGGGAATTGATAAGAATCTCGATATGTTTATGTAAAAGGTGACCGAGAGGCACAATAAGCTAATGGAACCACCCGGTCGTTCGTCATTTTTTTTTTTTTTTTGCTGCTCTAGAAGGTTTTATTTTTTCGCGCTAAACCTTTGCTATTTCTGTGACCCCTTCCCTCTTATTTGCGTAAGATGGTAATTACTCTTAAAAAAAGCGAATGTAACCCTGACATACCAAGGGACCGCCAGAGCGTAGCCAATGTAGGCGATTTAACATTCTTTGGCACCACGAACGGAGGGAGAGACACGCCAGGAGAACGTCGGTACGTGCACTAAACTGATGTTCTGGAGTGAGAAAATAGGATAAAGAGGAGATAAAAACACCAAACATACGAGAAGGAACGAAGAAGCAGCAGTAAAAGGAAGACAAAAGATTAGAAAAACACCAAACATACGAGAAGGAACGAAGAAGCAACAGTAAAAGGAAGACAAAAGATTAGAAAAACACCAAACATACGAGAAGGAACGACGAAGCAGCAGTAAAAAGGAAGACAAAAGAAATGAGGAATAGAGACGACACAAAGAGACGAGGCGGTAAACACAGCCCCTGCGCCACGCCAGACAGCAGGCTCCTCCCAGCACTGCACCTCGCCATGTAGGTCACGCGGTGGCCTTGCAAAAATCACTCTTTTGTTTTGCAGATCCTTGGCAATTAACATTATTCCAATTTACGCCTTTCCTTTCTCTCCAGCCTCATTACCCTCGAGGAGAAAGAGAGATTTGATAAAACGAAGACGAAAGGCGATCGATATGTTATAAAACCATCCAAAAAAATACGCGTTGATTCTCCGATTTACCTTGACACTGAACGGGCGTGAGGTCAGCTGCTGTTGCTTGACCCCGTTTCAGGGTCCAGACAAACAATGCTGGAAAGTGCATAACTGGCTGCTGCGCTGTTGCCTCTTCCCGTTTAGCCACAGGTGCGTTTAGCTCTCGGATTTTTTCCCGTTTTTTCCTCCTCTTTTCTCGTATTTCCGTATTCTAGTTTCCGTTTTTCTCGATGTGCTTCTCTGGGTATCTGTGTCTCTTTCTTTATAAAGTCTTTCTCATTTCTTATTCTGACTGTCTCTATCTCTTTTTTGTATATGTATATGGTTATGTATGTGTGTGTGAGCGTTCGTGCATACATACGTGTAAACATATATATATATATATATATATATATATATATATATATATATATATATTTATGTATGCATATATATATATATATATATATATATATATATATATATATATATATATATATATATATATATATACCACACACACACACACACACACACACACACACACACACACACACACACACACACACATATATATATATATATATATATATATATATATATATATATATATATATATACATACATATATATTCGTACACGTAAGTGGAGAGAGAGAGAAATACGCACAAACATATACATACATACATATAAATACATACATGCGTGTACTTAATCCATCATTTCAAACACCCAAATACACACAAAAAAAACCACATTCCACATCCGCACGTCCAGCCAGCTTGCCATTTCAGGCCCCGGCCGGTATCGTCCCTGAAACCGGCACGTGAACAAGCACACGCCTGGCCATTCGAAAGTCTTAACGGGACGGGAAGAAAGAAGAAAAAGAAGATGGAGGAGGAGAAGGAGAAGGAGAAAGAGAAGGAGAAGAAAAGAAGAAGAAAAGAAGAGGAAAAAGAAAAAGAAAAAGAAGAAAAAAGAAAAAAGAAGAAAGAAAAAAGAAGAAAAAAGAAAACGAAAAAAGAAAAGAAAAAAGAAAAAGAAAAAGAAAAAGAAGAAGAAGAAAAAAAGAAAATACGCAAGGAATTCTCATAATTTG
>NC_091550.1:2287383-2289883 GCF_042767895.1 Penaeus vannamei
AACCCTGGTTCCTCAGAGAGAGAGAGAGAGAGAGATGGAGAAGGAGAGTGGTAGGGTTTGTCTTCCCCTGACTTTGGTGGGTGTATGGAGACAGTTCTGGTTTGGAGTATTATTGATAAGAGGTGGTAGGTAGCGTGACGTGGCTATATCTCGTGCTGGTGCAGTTGTGAGCAAGGAAGCCCAGGGGTGCGCCGAGCGGGGGCACGTGTGGGGAGACTTCCGGAGGAACCGTTCAGGTCAGACCATGTGTCAAGTGTGTCGCAGCGTTGAAGAATGAGTTGCAGGTCACTAACGCTGGGGGACGTGGCTAGCTAACACTGGTTCCTCAGATCGCTCGGCATATGCCATTAACCGTCGTCCTCGATGGGATGGCGCTGGCGTTCTCTGAAAGAAGGACACCGAGGGAAGAGACAGGAGGGCAAACAGTGGGGGGGGGTGACAGCAAAGGCCGTAAGATATGATAAAAATGTATCACATTGCAATGATAGTGTTATTCCAAATATTTCCATGAATTTTAAATTTTTATATATTTTTTCAAGAATTCACTGTCCAAGGATAGACAGAGGATCATGCTTAGGGAGACAATTGCAGTAGTCCGTGTGGACTTGCTTGAGTCACAATTGTCTCTGCAGATGAAAATCTACAAGAGATAAGCATTGTGCAGAACTACAAGGAAGCAAAAGGTGTCGCAGTCCTTAAGGGCTTGTCTTGAATGACGAATTTCCTTGGAAAGAAGAAATAAAATGCAACAATTCAGAGTTCACCAGGGTGCAGTGCAATAGTGCATACAGTATACGTCTGACTAATTGTAAGTAAATGTTCTATCTCATTTCATTGAAATTATCACACGTCAACAACAGCTATTCGAGGTAAGCGATAATTAAATTAGGTAATGCAGTCCTCATATTTTCGGGAGCGACTCAATACATCAAATATATTTTATCAAGACAATATATGCACGATAAGTACGTAATGCAAGGCAAGAATACACGATTGGCGCAAGTTGATTATCTTCTCAAACACAGTTTCGCACGTAATTCTTATGCAATTAACGTGGTTTGTACGAGGAGAGACGATGTGCATATGTGGCTGCATGAGTGCTGAGTAGACTAGTTGAGTAAATGAATGGGTTATGAAATGAGCAAGCCAGTATAGCACACACATAGAAAGTATTAGTGTTCAGATGAGCTTTAGAAATATTAAAATACAGTTCAAAGCGAGAGTAAAAAAGAAGTAGGATAGCGTGGAAGTTGGAAGAAATAAGCAAAGGAGAGGAGTGGGTGGGTGGGAGGCAGAGGGAAGGATGGGGGGGGGGGTAAAAGAGGTATAGGTGAGGATAGGGGGGGGGGTCTGGTATGTAGGTGGGGTAGGAATGTGGGTTGCACACAATGAAAATAATCACCGATCCAACGGCGTGAAAAAAACATTCACACTAATAACAATAAACACTTTAACTGCAACATTAATCAACTACTGTGCGAAATCATAAAAATATAGTACATAAAGTGAATGAAATCGTGACAGGTCTGCTGTAGAACAGACTAAGGTTTGCAGAGCAACGCATGATGCAAGCGGGTAGGGTCAGCTTCTCTTGGACAACTGACAGCTGGAAGACAACCCTCGTGGTTGTAAATAAAACACACCAAATAAATTCCCTTACGAAAAGTGATGACGGACCCAACCTTAGAAGGGATATCATCGATGAGCTCATACGCAAAACGCTAATTGGGCATCCCATCTTGTTGGGAAATACCGCATTGTTTGTTCATCATGGTTGAGTCGCTTTTTTAAGGGAATCAGTCATTTTTTTCACTTGAGACAGTTATTTCTTTGAAGTGTTTTTATTTCAGTTAAACTCAGTTATGCCATTCGTTGTCTATATCGATCTTTTATTATGTGTGATTTTTTCTTTAAATTAATTTATGTTTCTATGGACATTGTATGCCACAGCTAAAGTTATAAAGAATTGTCATAATCTTGGTATCTTTTATTGTTGTAATTATTTCCCTATTGTATTAACTGAAGCTATATCGACATTAGATTATTATTAAGTGCATTTTTTTCCGGCTTGGTTTGATTATGCATTTATGGGATATTTTGAATATTTAAATAACTTAGTGGAATTATGCGCAAACAAACACCTCTTCCCCCACGCTTCCCACCTACCTCCGTCCCCTACCTTCCTTCTCCCCCCCCCACTATTTCCCCTCCCTTTCTACGTATTTTCAATATATCTGTTCAAGCCAATAGCATTTTAGCGTTTGAATATTTTATCGTATATATATTTTTACAAACAGCGTATGTATTGTTTATTCGTATTTTTATATGAACACCGACCTCAGTTATTGTTCTACATACAAACGTTATACTCGTTTTTTTCGTGGGTCACTTGACACATAGTTGTCCAGGTCACATAAGGTCAGATCCTGTTAAGGATGGCAATAACACTTTTTTATGACCTGTGTTAGAACTGATTTTTAAAATTTTGTATAGCATAATT
>NC_091550.1:2296077-2313577 GCF_042767895.1 Penaeus vannamei
CTATCTTGAAGGTGCCTAAAATGTCTGCCTTTCTAGCAATACATTAAATACATGTTCACTAGATATGCGTAAAATTTGGTCAGGTTCACTCACGGTGGATATAATAGGATGCAAAACTTCATGCAATTCCCACTTTTCATATAAAGAAGACAGTATGTAATTACCCCCAAAAAAAGATGCTTTGACGGAATCTGAGAAATAACTAGTTTTATTTAAAGCTTCTACAATATTTTGCTTGTTGTTAGATATCATACTTGCATATTAGGCACCCGTGAAATTAAGAAAAATAACATTCGTTTTTCAGAACTTTGTATGTAAGTGCAAACTTCGATGATAATCGTGTTTTGTAGCGGTCATGATACAACATCAAACATATATCAAAGTCTTTGAATTCATGAAATTCATTGTCGACAAACCAAATTTAGTAAGAAGTGTCTGAATTTCAACAAAAATGATTTATTATATAGAACATATAATAACGATGGTATCAGACATATAAACCATATATCATACTTCTTTCTCTATTAGTAAAATATTTTTGTGATGAGTATATTATAACCTTATTGGTTTGTGAGGATCACCATTACTTTACCTATTTGCTCCAGATATTGCAAATCTACACCGATACAAGTTTATAATTTTGCAATAAGTGATTTGATCCTCTTGACGGCGTCTACGGTTGGTACTGCATGATCCCAGCCGACTTCGACTCTAGCGTAGAATATGTTTACAATATGCGCGATGGGCTCTACTGTTGAGGTAGCATGTTCCTTCATGGCTGCTGCTCCACCTCAGTCTTTCCAAGGACAGCAGGATGGGGTTTTGCCACTTCACAATTTCCCCATTAATTAACGTGAATCCTAGCACCACAGGTTCTGTCATCGCACCTCCACATCACTTTGTAATAATCCTTTTCTTTTGTAAAGAAATGCTGGCAAACTCCTGGTTTCACAGTCGCCCGGTATGACGTTATAATGCTACAGGCCTCAGGGACGTTGACTATAGAAGGTAGAAGAAGGTAATCGTCATTCAATTGTACGATAAAGCATCGAGTTCGGGGTAGGGTGGTAATTGGAGCTCCGTTTTCTCTATGCTGCATGATATTTCACTCCTTGAGCATTCCTTAATATAACAAGACATACGACTGAAACACTGAAACATGAGGTCAGCTGTTTGCACTGTGGAAGCAGTAGCGGAAGTTAGAACAAATATATGAGATTATGTGAGAACAATTCGCGCGCAACACATTCACACGACATGTGTCCGCCCGACACTGAGTCACCCCCATCATAGAGCTTCGCGACTTTACTTCCAGGTCATAGTGTCCACGCTACATAGAGACCGTGCACCAAAATTTTGACGGTTCTTCCATGGGGGTTTAAATTCTAAGTAATGATATATATCTCCCGGCGGCCGCAGCGTCAACATCTCTCCACAGGACAACGACTCAGCTCCCGCGTGAGCTGCCACCTACTTCCTGCCACACTTTAGCGGACAGTTTTCTTCTTGACGGCTTCTAGCTTTCCTGACTCTTGCCTACGGAAGGATTGCCAAGGGATATCTGCAGTCGCCGGGAGACGATTCACGCCGAAGAGTCGCCATCGTCAAGCTTAGATGGACCCTCAACCTGCGACTCCTGCATGTCTTCCCTCCTAGTATTTGCTAAGGCCGATATCTCTTATATGGGGTACGAGGAGCCTACGCCAAGGTGTCGGGGCAGAGTTGGGGCCTCTGCGATGGACACCCGCAGACCATTAGCAGTTTTACAGCTATTTGTTGGCCTCAGTGAAGAACACTGGAGCGAATCTTCCAAGAGGAGAGGGGGACGTCGGCTGAGGGCTTCTCGTCTTCGGAGTATCATGGACAGGCGGTTTCTGGCTGCCGTCTCGGGTGGCTGGGGGTACGGTTTCTGGGGAGTGGTGTCTCCCGCCTTCGACCGTCGGTGATGGGCGGCTCCTGTACGCTGTCTCGGGTGCAGCCGTTTTCGTTTGGAGAGCGGTGACTCCCACTAACGCCATTCTCTCGGCCAAGTTTGACGTCCCTCAAGAGATAAATCTTCGGCTTCATCACTGTAAATAAAGTTTAAAAAACACAACTGAAATAAAATGATCATTAAATGGGTGACATACGTGAAACCTGTTCCTCTTCCTAGTGACTGGTAAATTTCGAAAAACAAAAACTATATCCTCCGACGTAGCAATTTCTCCGACCCTTTCAATGGGAACCGCCTTCGTCCATCCCTCTTTCTGAAGGTCCTCGCTGAGGGCGAGCCCTCCTGGGCTTCAAGGGCGCCGCTTCTTCGGTGTGACGGAGCGTTTCGCCGTGTTTAAGACGACCACCACTAAAAGGCTTATCTCTCAACCAAGATTTGACAAAGAGATGAAGCTTTGCTTCATCACCCTTATGTGCAAATCCACTATGAATAAAGTTGCCCCCTTACCTAATATACATAAAAAAGAAAGAATAAGAAGAAGAAAAAAAGAAAATTATATATATATATATATATATATATATATACATATATATATATATACATATACATATATATATATATATATATATATATATATATATATATATATATATATATATATATATATATATATATACTATATCCTCTCCCTGCGGCCGCAGCGTCAACATCTCTCCAGCTCTCTCCACACCACAGGACACGACTCGGCTCCTGCGCAAGCTGCCACCTACTTTCGGCCACTCTATCAACGGCTACTGTTTCTCTTGACGGCTTCTAGCTTATAAGATTCCCACCAACGGAAGGATTGCCTAGAGATGTCTGCGGTTGCCGGGAGACGAGTCATATCGAATAGGCGCATCTACTTACAGGGATGGACCCCCAATCTGGGACTTCTACTACGGCGGCCTCTTCAGCGTGACGAAACTATTCATCGGCTTCCTCTTAGGATTTCTTCTGGGCCTTCTGACCGAGATGTGACGACGGTGCGAGGCTTGATGTGGCGCCCTCTTCATCCCTTTTCTCTTTGAGTCAGGCAGTTTCCGGAGGCCGTCTCGGACGGCTGGGGGTATGGTTTCTGGAGAATGGTGTCTCCAGCCTTCTAACGTCGTTGATGGGGGGCTTCTGCAGCTGTCACGGGAGTAGCCGTCTCTGTTTGGGGAGTGCCACTCCAATAGGCTGATCTTTCGGCCACACTAAAAATTTATTTCCCGGGATTCATGAACGCCCATTCTTCTCGGCGTGATTCGTCGGTTTCCTGGCTGTGTCTCCTGGCCCTCCTGGGATACTTGCTGATACTGCCCTTTAGTCGGCGCGTTCAGGAGCGGACCCTTCTGCAACGCCCTTTTCACCCCCCCCCCCCTCTCTTCACATCTCGGGTGGCCGGGAATTAGTGTCGCCTGCCTTGGATCTTCGGGACGGGTGGCATCTCTTAGTGTCGCGGGCGGGCAACGTCACTGTGGATAATGTCCATCAATAAAGGCTGATCTTTCGACGACACGTTTGAAGGTAGTAACAAACCTCACTAAAGAGACAAATCCTTGCTTCGTCACCCTTCGTCATGAATAAAGTTAATCCTTTATCAAATGATCACTATAATAAAGTGACTTCTGCTAAACTGTTACACCATTTAATGGGTGGTAGATTTACAAATAAATGAATGAATAAATAAAATCGACAAAAAACATATATAATAATAAAACTGCCCAAGACATTAATAAAAGTACATAAAAAAACGTAAAAATCTCACTACTTAAAATAAATGATAAAAGTAGAAATTTATAAAATGATACTAATAACCTAAAGATAAAACAGTAAAAATAAAAGAGTAAGGGAAATAGTTAATTAGAAATAATAGAGTAACGGAAATAGTGAACTAAAAATAAATAAGTAGCGGATATAGTAAACTAAAATATAAGTCGAATAAACGGAATAAATAATGATAAAAAAAACTAAGGAATCGCATCTAGAAAACAATATAGGGTAAATTTCGTTTCAATTTTTTCCATTTCGGGCTCTGACACTGTCGTTTCCAATAACTTGGTTATTTTTGAGTTGCAATGATAATTTGTTAATATATATATATATATATAATCACTCGCTCTAATTTTTGCATATATTATTTTTTCGCTTACAAGGCTGGCAAAAAATCGACCCAAAAGAGATAAATGAAAGCGAATCCCCTTAAATGAAAATAGTTTCCCATTAGTAGCTTTTTCTTTGAATACCCCATAATCTGACTTGCAGGGGTAACTTATCCCAGGCCTTTGACATTCGTGTAAAAAATAAAATATATATATATATATGTATAAATGTTTTGCCATGAGGTTGCAATTGGACCGGTGACGGGTTAATTGATGATAATTGATACTCGGGGGAGCTGCGTCAGGCGACGGGGCTGGCCACTGTATCTCTCTCTCTATCTGTATCTATATCTATATCTATATCTATATCTATATCTATCTATCTATCTATCTATATATATATATATATATGTGGTATTATCCGCGCAAATTGATAATAACGGTGTTATAAAGGATATAAAATCCACGATTTCCAGGTGCTGCGGTTGTAGTGATCTACGACGTATTTTCCCCATGAGGACAGGAATGCACGAGTCCATTCCGGAAAGGATGGGTTGTCGTCTTCCCGGACGAAGCAAATCCGCCAGGAACACTCCATTTTTTATATTTTAACTTTATTTTTATTGTTTGATACCTAGATTTTATTAATGTACAATTTAAGTGAACCGCCAGGACTTAAAGTCCCATTTTCTTTGATTTTACGTACATTTTTAACTCTTTTTTTTTTTTTTTTTTTTTTTTTTTTTTTTTTTTTTTTTTTTTTTTTAGCTTATTAAGGGAAATGGCTCGTTTTGATTACCGTTTCTATTAGTTTGGTTACTTTTACTTTTTTCTAATAAAGGACCAAGGCGTAATGGACGTGAATTGCATGACCAAGAAAGATGAGAATGTGCGAACGAAAACCGGATTGTGTTTTTTGACCTTTGCTTCAAGTAAAATTCCTGAGTATGTCTATGTTGGATACAAACGTGTCCAAGTAAGACCTTACATTCAAAAACCTATGCGCTGTAATAGATGCCAAAAATTTGGACACACCTCATTACGCTGCATTGACAAAGATACAGATAAATTTACTTGCGGCAAATGTGCTGGAGCTCATGACACCACTACATGTACTGGAAACCCTTCCAAGTGTGCTAACTGTGGAGGTCCCCATCAGTCAGGCTCTGCCGAGTGCAGCAGCCTGAAGAAGGAGATTGAGATATTAGTATACATGAGAGGCCATGATGTTAGTTACCGTGATGCCAAGAGGAAAGTTGAAGGCTTGACCAACAAGCCCAATACTTCCTACGCTTCAGTAGCAACTAACAACACTCCCAGTGCAAGCAGTGTCAGTCAGGATCTTGCAGCTAATGATAAAGAAAATGCTGAACTTAAGGAAACGGTTAAAGAATTAATGAGTCAGATTGTTGAATTGAACAAAACTATAAAACAAATTGCTGAATCAACCCAGCAAAAGCAGCATCGTAAGGAGGATGATACCAAATCACAATCTGGATCACACCTTCCCGTCCAGGCGACTCCTGTGAAGACTTCGTCTGGTTTTTGGTCTGCTCCTCGGAGCAGATCATCTTCAACCGGGAGTCTCCCTCGCAGAGAGGCGCAGGACATGGAGGCTATTGTCTCCAAATCTTCCCGCGAGAGGTCCCCGGGAAGCTCGGGAGAGGAGGCGCCTCCCTCCCAGAAAAAGGTGAAAAAAAGGCGGACAAGGCACTTCTAAACCCCATAAAACGTAATCTTCGCATTGACCATTATACAATGGAACTGTCGAAGTCTTAGAACTAGAGTAAATGACCTCAGATTATTAGCCTCGTCTTATGCTCCCGATATTATCATCCTACAAGAAACCCATTTAAACAACCTTATTTCCGATGATTTAGTTTCGTTAAGTTATTACCATCTATGTCGGAAGGATCGACAGGGTAGGGGTGGAGGCGGAGTCGCCATGTACATCCACCAGAACCTCCCTTTTACAGAAGTGACTATAGATTCTATTTTGGAGATAGTCGCATGCAAAGTAAAAGTCAATAGCACGTATCTGGCTATATGTTCAGTTTATTGTCCACCTGACAATGTGGTAATTTATGATGAGCTCTTTGCTCTTCAGGATAGTCTGCCACAGAATAAAGTAATTTTAGTTGATTTTAATGCTCATCATACATTATGGGGTTCCCTTCGGGTGGATGGTAGAGGTGAGCAAGTAGTTAAGCTTGTTAACGATTCCGATTTAATCCTTCTGAGCGATGGTAGTCCAGCGCGAGTGGACGATAATACCGGTAATTTGAGCTATATTGACCTATCTCTGGTCTCTTCAACAGTAGCAGCCAAGTGCCTGTGGCACACCATTGACGACTCGTTGGGAAGTGACCACTTTCCTATTTTTATCTAATATTCATGCGACACAATCAGAACGCCTTCAGCACCTAAATTTAACGTAAAAAGAGCATAAAGTGATAAAGTAAGCAATATTCAATATTGTAGGGGGGCGGTTATCCTAGATCGTTAGGATAACTGAGGTAATTTCGCAATTAGTGATCACTCATGAAATATGAAATCGTAGTAGCTGTATAATATAACTGATCTCTAACACGGAGATAACTGAATTAAATATAAATACAAATAGCTTGAATGTATTTTTCGGTCGAGCAGAGTCAGATGGCTATAATTAGGTACCTTCTACCTGAGCAAGGTCAAATGAAGTCATTATCCGAATATTCATTAAAAATAGAAATAGGTAGTAGATGTAAAATTAAATGTGTAAAAAAATAAGTATACAGTGATCGAAACATAAGTAATCATATTGCCGATAGATTAAATAAATAAAGAATTTACCATGCTTGAATATTTAAAGAATATTATATCTATAAAGAAAACGAATAATTACAGCGAAATATACTTTAGAATGTGCACAGATTTTTATAATAATAACGTAAAGTCACACGATTTAATTCGATTAATTATGTTACTATTATTACGGCTCTCAGATATATATGCAAACTCCAAGCAAATTCATCACTCTATCGTAAATACGTTGATAACGAAAAAGAACAATGACTATCACAATGTTGATTCACGTTATCAAAAATTTTTAAGCTATATGAAATGAAATTAAAATTCAGAAAAAAATGTGGAAAATAATTCGAAATAGTACTAAGACAGGTCATAAAAGGTGAGATATGTCATTGTTTGGCAAGACCTGACCTGACTTGACCTGAATAACTATGTGTGAAGTGACCACACTTATGTATGCATAACTGAAGTTGACAATCATATAAGAATACGAATAAACAAGAAACATGCTGTTTGTATAAATATAAATACGAAAAAAATATATAACGTTCGAAGCTCAACTTCATGATAATATCGGATAATAAACCTAGGAATCACAAAGACAGAAAAGTTCATTAAAACAGGTCACTTGCGGTCAAAATATGGTCATTAAGACAAGGTTAGGTCAGATGAAAATTACATTGAATGCATTCTTTTAACATTTTGTTTAAAATGTCACGACATAAAATAATTAACGCTAGTGGCCTTAACAGAAATATTGAAAATAGGTAGAGAGGGAGGGGAATAATGGGTGGGGGTTAGGACGGTAGGGATTGTAATAGCGGGAGGGTGCTGGAACGGGGTTAGGTGGAAAGCGTGGGGAAAGAGAAAATGTTTGTTTGTCCATAATTCAACTAAATTATTTAGATATTCAAAAATATCCCACAAGTGCATAGTTCAACCGAGCCTAAATAAATCCACTTAGTAATAATAGGCGAATTGAATGTCGATATGGCGTTGGTTAACGCACTGAGAGATAATGAGAATAAGAAAAAAATGTCAAGAATGTGGCAATGCTTAGGACTCTAGTCACGAGACCTAGAATGTCCGTAGAAGCAGATAATAATTTAGAGAAAATGCATGCTATAAGGTTTAAGCATTATAAACGGTTTATGCTAACAAGGCTAGCATGATCGAGTTATATTGAGGAAAAAGATACGCCAAGGAAATAACTCGCAAATGAAAAAAATAGGGACTGATTCCTTTAAGAATATGACTATCTACCACGACGAAAAAAACATGGTAGACAGCAGAAAAAAAAAGAAAATGCACTTTTCACAGACACTTGTTCAGATATTTAAAAAAAATCACTGCACTTGTAAAAAAAAAATTGTACTGCATTCACACATGGGCAAAGAAAAAGAAAAGAAAAGAATTGCCCATGGTGTACTTACAAATTTTCGGAGAGAGGAGGTGATCGATTGGGTGCATTTTCGAGGAGCCTTGGAATTCTTGTCACAGCTGGATAGAGAACATTCACCGTCTGGCACCAGTTTGTCAGGGTTTTGCGTTTTCCCTGACTTTGGTGGGTTATGGAGAGACAATTCTGGTTTCTTCCTTTTTTGGTTGACCTGGCTGGTAGCGTGGCATGGGCTGTCTCATGTTGTGCAGTTGTTGGCAAAGGGAGCCCAAGGGCACATCGCGCATGAGCGCGCATGGGGAGACTCCCCAAGGGGAGGTCTGGTAAGCGCCGTGACCCTTGGTCAACTGTTCTGTAGCTTTCAAGAGTGGGTCGGGAGTCCCTAGCGTTGGGGATGTGGGTAGGTAATCCTTGTTACCTCAGACTCTCTCTCTCTCTCTCTCTCTTATTCACACACTCTCTCTCGTTTCCTCTCTTCTTCCCTCCCTCCCTCCCTTATCTCATTCTTCCCCTCTATTTTTCTCGCTATATCTTTCACACATACTTTCAATAACTCTTTTTAATACACACTCTCTCTCTTTCTCCAGTTCTCTCTCTCCCTCTCTTTCTCTACTTTCTGTCTCTCCCTCACTCCCCCCTCTCTCTCTTTCTCTATCTATCTCTCTCTCTTATTCACACTCGCACTCACTCACTCTCTCTCTTATTCACACTCGCACTCACTCACTCTCTCTCTTATTTACACTCGCACTCACTCACTCTCTCTCTCTATGTGTGTGTGTGTGTGTTTCTCTCTCTCTCTTTCTCTCCCCCCCTCTCTCTCTCTCTCTTATTCACACTCACTCTGTGTGTGTGTGTGTGTGTAGGGTTTAGTTTCTCTTGACTTTGGTGGGTTATGGAGACACCGTTCTGGTTTGGCTGTTTATTCTGAAGAGGTGGCGTGACGTGGCTATGTCTTGTGCTGGTGCAGTTGTAGGCAAGGGGAGCCCAAGAGGAGAAAGGTGCGCGCAAGCGGTAATGCATGGGGAGAGGTCCAAGTGGGCTGACCGGGTCAGGGCACTGCCCTCGGTCAACTGTCCTGTAGCTCGTCGTCCTCGACGGGCTGGTGCTGGCGTTCTTGGAAAGAAGTACACCGGGGGCAGAGACAGGGCGAGAGACAGGACAAATAGTGGTGGGGGGGGGGAAGGTGTGTGATAGCAGGGGCCGTCAGATATAATAAAAATATATCAGATTGCAATGAGTGTTATTTCAGTTATTTGCATGATTTTTCAACTTATTAATTTTTTCAATAATTAACTGTCAAAGGATAGATAGACGAACATGCTTAGGGAGACAATTGCAACAGTCCGTGAGGACTTGCTTGAGTTGCAATTACCTCAGATAGCGGGAGATGAAAATCTACGAGATAAGCATTGTACAGAACTACAAGGAAGCAAAAGGTGTCGCAGTCCGCAAGGACTTGTCTTGAACGACGAACTTCCTTGGAAAAAAATAATAAAATGCAACAATACAGAGTTCAGAAGTGTGCAGTGCATGCAGTATACGTCTGACTAATAGTAAATGTTCTATCTCATTTCAATGAAATTGTGTATCACACGTCACCAACAACATTTCGAAGCAAAGTGATAATGAAAACTGGTAATGCAGTCCTCATACTTCAGGAGCGACTCATTACATCAAATATGCTTTCTCAAGACAACATTTGCATGATAAAACGTAATGCGAGACAAGAATACACGATTGGCGCAAGTCGATTATCTTCTCGGAAACAGTACGCATGTAATTCTTGTGCAATTAACGGGTTTCTGCGGGATGGTGTGCGCATGTGGCTGCATGAGTGGTGAGTAGACGAGTTTTTGGTGAATCGTGAGTTATGAAATGAGTAAGTCAGAGTATAGCACACAAGTGGTAAATAGAACGCTGATAGATATTTTTTTTAGAGTCCTTAGTAATTTGTCAAAGTAAGAGCAAAAGTAAAAAGAAATAGAATGGCGTAAGAGATGGAATGAATAAGCTAAGGGGAAGAGGCATGGTTGGACGGGAGGTTAAGGGAAGGATGGTTGGGGGGGGGGGGTAAAAGAGGCATTGGCGAGGATGGTGGGGGGGTCTGGTAAGTAAGCGAGGGTGGGAATGTGGGTTGAGCTCAATGAAAATTATCACAGATCTGACTGCACGAAAAGAACATTCACATTAATAATAATAAACTTACAATAATTGCAATATTAATAAACTACTACACGAAATCATGAAAATGGTACTTTCCAGCCACGAGGATCCCTCATAGCAAGACGCCAGGCAGGGACTCGGTCCATTTTGGGTTCTTCACGACAGGTATGGTCGATCTGCCCAAGCCATGATTTTCTAGGTCATCCCACAGGCCTCCTCCACCCAGGTTCTCTCTAACAGAGACAACCTGGTGGGCAGTATCAGCCTGAGGAAAGTGAGCCAGGTGGCCGTATAGCCTGAGTTGGCGATCACGGTCCTGTGCCAGTCTCACGGTGCAGCCGTTGGTTAGCCACATGGTCCCGCCAACAGTACCCCATGATCTGGCGCATGGACCTATTACAAAAAGCTTCAAGACGAGCCTCCACGCACAGGATAATGTCCAGGTATAATGGTCTCTCCTTCAGTTATAAAGAGTCCCACTATATTGAATGACAGGGTCAGAGACACACACAATCTTCATTGTTTGTTTATTGAAGATGTTCTTGGAGTTGGTAGCAAGGCAGGTATCTTGTCGGTCAGCTTCCACGGGTTTATCGGGATGGTCGGGGCGAGCTAGGGCGTTGGTCCTGACCCTTAGAATGGCGAAGGTAATAGTGAGGGTGAGTTAGGGTAGGTCACTCTCAGGTCAGTTTGGTCTTGTGACCCCTGGCGACCTTGAAGGCGACCTCGAGCCGGACAGAGTAGTCCTATATTTAGAACAGGCTGCCGGTACAACATCCGGTACCAACAGCAGGCGTACGAATATGGTACGCCTTATTAACAACTCCTTCATCGGTATAAAGGGTAATACATGCAATACCTACTTCCCATGTGTGTCCACATCTAGACCACGTGTTGTGACAGGGGCGCCATGTGCATGCCCCACGCTCACTGCCCCTCGCTTCACCCACGCCTGTTTGCGCCCCTAGCGCCCCCTCTGGCCGGATAAATGGGAGGCCAATCTTGACCCAGTCTCACACCTTCAGCGACCTTCTCAGTAACCGCTTCTGACCTGAGTTGCCCTCCCAGCTACCAGCCGGGGGATCCACCCAGCGCCGTTTTTCGTGTATCGTTATTCTTGTGTATGTGTTGTAACTCTTAGAAATAAAGAGAACAGCCACACCGTGTATCCCTGTACACCATAAAAAGAGAGCTATCTTAGAAACATCTCACAGTGTCGGCAGGGTGGTTGTTTCGACCTTTTGGCTTGAAACCGAACGCAAGACTCCGAAGAACTAGGACCGCTCGCCTAAAAACATCGCGATATGAAGAACGAGGATCCAAAACCACGTGAGTACATGTATGGGTCAAATCTTTTCTTTTTCCTTTCTTCTTCCCCCATATATGTGTTAAGCAAACCGTTCCACGATGGTTTTGCTGGTGGAAAGTGCTAAAAACAGCATAATGGCAACACTCTCACAGTCTGTCAATTACCGGGACCTGAGACACTTCCTTAGGATGTGTCAGGTATGGACACAAACATTGAATACCGTTCTTTAAATAATTAATTTTCTTGCATTTAGAGATTTATTTATATTGTTTCAACGACAACAAAATTCAACTCAAGTTCGTGATTTTCTCTCAAGCTGAGAATTTTCTTTTTGTAATTCGCGATCATTTACGAATTCTGTGCATTCCTTCTCTTCTTATACGTATTTCGTTAATTGATTGTTGAATTTCTTTCATTGTAGAAATCTTTGGTTCATTTTATTCTTTCACTGATTTCAGTATTCGCACACGAACGCGCATATCATTTAATTCTTTGTAGTAAACAGTTAACCCACACCCCCCACCCCGGCTGAACTCACTTCCCTTTCATCCGGTCGTGGAGGGCAGGGACCTGTAATTAGGCCTTCAACGCTATTTCGGTGACAATTCTTGGGTGCAAATAATAATAGCTTGATCGCAAATATTTCTAAATTCATTTTAATGAATAAAGCGTAAAAATCTTCCCCTTTCATCATGCAATAATGCATGGGGTTTAGTAATGAATAATAGATAAACGCACCCGACGTTTGAGAGTAAGTAATGGAACAAGCATAACTCATTCGTTCGGCACATTGAGTCGGTGTGACATATTTAACATCTGCTTATAAAGGGACTAGGGTTTAAGCTGGAATTAATTCGCTTAGTAAAACCAACCCTCTCACTTTCTTTACCGCTGGCATGTCCGGAAAATTCCGACAATCGTGTGATTCGTAGTTGATATCTGCGTGCGCCATTCACAGATTGTAGAGTAAGACTAACGATAAAATTCGAGTCTCATATAGTCACTTCATTCGTTCAGATAATTTGGGCATAAGGGACCCACTGTCGATGAAAACTAGCTCTCATATGCGTAAGCGAGATATCATTTCCTCAGTGTATCAGATTTTGTTGCGTCCGTAAGTACGATTAAATAATCGGGGATAGCATAAGAAACATTTCTGAACTGGGATGCTTGCATTGTGGAAGCTTGCAAAAGAAATTTCAACATCACCATTCATTTTGCGTACGTTAAGTCGCATTTCATTTTAATGTTGAATTCTTGGGGTAATTGAAATAATTGTTGTATTGATATAGTAAAATGAACGTTAAATTCGTGTTTGCGATCCATCTTCGTGTGAGCTCGCTTTCTCTTCATACTCATAATTACAAACACACACTCATTCACGCAATCAGGCACTGTAAAGTCAAATCTTCAATTATATGATTTGTTGTGCATAATTGCAGGTTATCTCTTTTACCCGCAATGTTGCTGTGATGAGTAAACATACACACAATCATTTCACACACTCTTCCACGCAGTTCAACAGAACACTGTTAAGTCAAATCTTCATGTATAGGATTTGTTGTGTCATGGTCCAAGGCTATTCTTTTGCCTTGTTGACGTTGCTGATCGTGATTAGTGGAAATGATGCACAATACATATTTTCTTATCTATGAAATGACAATCGGTTCAAGTTATCCTTGCAGATGCCAATGTCATTTCCCTTGTCTATTCTCATATCTATCTGAGATGGTTAGTAGCTCAAGCAAGTTCGTGAGAACTGCTACTCTCCTCTCCCTAATTTATTTTTCTTCCTGAAAAATGCAAAAGTGAAAAAAAACGAAAATAAATTAAATAACATTAAAAACTGCAAATTAGTCTAAAAATAACGGCTTACAGCACTTAAATAACATCCCTCCCTCTCTGTTGTTTTTCTTTTTCTCTTACTATCTTGGCCCTTACGTGTATAAACTGGTTCATAATGTATATATATGGACGTGTATATCCGACGCGGCATCAAAGGAGATCTAACTGCAGCACGATCACCTTGCAATGCCGTGAGACGAACATCGCCAGAAGATCGCCGCAGGCCAAAGGACGAGGACTCGCGAAATTGCAGGTATTAAGCCGCCCAGATCAACCGGCCGGGCGCCGCCTGTCAGTACTCCCGTAGATCCAGTGAAGAACCAGGAACTCGTCAGAGCAGGCCCCATAATGCTATGAAAAGCCGCCTGCCTGGACGCCCGTAGATCGGTTAAACTCCAGAACCTCCCCAGTGCAAGAGTAAGGACGCCCCTGCCCAGGACGCCGTAGATCCAGACGCGCAGGCTACGAGGATGTCGGGTACGAGCCGCAGCCGAAAAGGACCTGGACGAATCTGCGAGGACGTGTGAACGATGACGCCGCCGAGTACCACCTGGATAAGGACTGCGAGGACGACTGGACGAACGGAAGTCAAGGAGGACCTAGGCGAAAGGCGAAACCTTCGAGGACGTGTGGACGTCGATGACGGATGGATGCACCAAGGACCAAGATGAAGAGGCCGACAACGAGGAGATGCACGAGGACGACCGAGAACAAGAACGCGACGAGTCGACCAGCAGATGGGCACGATGATAGGTCACCCTTGAAGTGATTCAGATGACGCCACGAGGACGAGGCTCAGGTGGTGGCCGAACGGTATAAAGGGTAATACATGCAATACCTACTTCCCATGTGTGTCCACATTTAGACCACGTGTTGTGGCAGGGGCGCCATTAGCGTGCCCCACACTTCACCCACGCCTGTTTGCGCCCCTAGCGCCCCCTCTGGCCGGATAAAAGGGAGGCCAATCTTGACCCAGTCTCACACCTTCAGCGACCATCTCAATGACCGCTTCTGACCTGAGTTGCCCTCACAGCTACCAGCCGAGGGATCCACCCAGCGCCATTCTTCGTGTATCGTTATTCTTGTGTATGTGTTGCAACTCTTAGAAATAAAGAGAACAGCCACACCGTGTATCCCTGTACACCATAAAAAGAGAGCTATCTTAGAAACATCTCACACCAGGTTTCACTACCGTACAGCAAAACTGGCATTATCAGGGCCTTGAAAACCCATAGCTTGGTCCTTCTGCACAGGTACCGACATCTCCAAATACTCTTGTTGAGAGTTCATGACCCCTGCTGCCAGGCCAATCCGTCTGCTGACTTCTTGGTCTGACAGCCCAGAATAATGAACTACACTACCAAAGTATGTAAAGCTCTCAGTGATTTCAATGTCCTCGCCGCAAGCACGTACCGACTGAACAGGTTCTCCTAATGTGTCCCCAAAGTCCTGAATCTTGGTCTTGGTCCAGGAGACCTCTAGACCCAAAGGTCTCGCTTCATTGCTAAATGCATCTAGAGCCACCACTAAGGTTTCCAAAGACTCAGATAGAATAGCAACATTATCAGCTAAGTCAAGTGTTGCTCCACAATGACTTTGAACAGTAGCTCTGCCCAGTATCCAGTCCATGCAAGTGTTGAAAAGAGTTGGTGCAAGGACACAGCCTTGTCTCACTCCTGAACAGGAAAGAAGCTTGACAGGCCTCCACCACACTTTAAAGCACTTTCAGTACCAGTATACAGGCTTGCTATAAGTCTAATAATCCTTGTTGGAATTCCTCTCAGTCTCAGGATCTCCCATTGTGATTCCCAATGCACCGTGTCGAATGCCTTCTTGAGGTCGATGTAGGCTGCAAGCAGCCCACACCCGAACTCACGTCGGCGCTCTACAATGACTCGAAGCGCGAGGATACGGTCTTTTGTGGACTTACCAGGAGTGAATCTGGATTGCTCCAGTCTCTGGTGCCTCAGGAGATGGTCTCTGATACGTCTCAGAAGGATGTGGGCGAGAACCTTGCCTGGTATACTGAGGAGTGTGATGCCACGGTGATTGCTACAGTCCCAAAGGTCCCCCTTCCTTTTCCAAAGAGGGATGACCACACCCCTCAATAGGTCAGGTGGAACGGTACCGGACCACCAGATGGCAGCCAGGACAGCATGTAACCCCCGTGCCACAGGTTCACCACCAGCCTTTAACAGTTCAGCTGGTATGCCGCAGATACCCGCTGCTTTACCACTCTTCAGCTTGGAAATCGCCCCCCTAACTTCAGTTAGGGAGGGAGGGTCCTCACTGATGGGTGGGTCTGGCAACGGGATCTTGACACTACCCACATCCAAGTTAACTGTTGGTGAGTCAACCTGGTACAACTGCTCAAAATACTCAGCCCAGCGTTCTCGCACCGCAATAGGATCTGAAACAATCTGACCACTTACTAAGCAAATTGCTGTCACCTGTGAAGAGGGCTTGGAGTTCAGCTTTCTCAGGGCTAGGTATGCAGGACGAAGGTCATTTACTAAGAAATGGCCTTCTACCTCCTCTGCAAGACTCCTTATGAACTGTTCCTTGTCCCTTCTTAACAGAGACCGAGTTCTGCTCACATGAGACCGGTGCAATTCCCGATCCCCTGCACGACATGCATCTGTGGCTTCCAGTGTCTCCTGCAAGATGAAATTCTGTATTGCTCTCGGGCGTACACCAATCATATCTTGAGCTGCATCAAGCTTTTCACGCTTAAAGGTATCCTACAGGAGAACAGAGTCCGTCAGACCGTTGAGCATTGTGAAACGACCAGAGATTGCCTCAGCAAACCCGCAGACACACTCCCCCTCCCTCAGACTGTCCAAATGAAACACCCTAGGGTGATCATTTGACCGCTGGGGAGTTTTGAAGTGAACCCGGAGTGTAGCCACAACCAATCTATGGTCGGTACCACAGAACTCAGCACTCAGCACTCCTGTACACCCTGCAATTCTGGAGGATCCTCCAACAAGTATGTGGTCGATCTCCTTGGCTGCATTACCCGCATTGCTGGTACCAGGAGCCAGAAATCCTCAATTTCTGGGTCCTAGCAAAGTCCCGGAAAAGGAGGCTATTCTCACTACTGGCATCAGCTCCTGAGCCATGGGGACCGACAGACATCTCATAGCCAGCTCGATCACGACCAGATACCGCATTGAAGTCACCCAGAACAATGCGAATATCTCGCCGGGGACATCTGTCTGCCACAGATGCAAGTTTGGGGTAGAACATCTTTTTCACTTCAAGTTTACAAACGTCAGTAGGAGTGTACACACCAATAAGAGACATGAAGCCAAAAGATAGCTTCAGTCTCAATACCATACACTCATCAACATGAGTAACCTCTACTACCGAGGGCTGGAGTCTGCTGGAGATGGCAATGGCTACTCCCTGGAGGTGATGGCCGTCGCTGCGGCCCGTCCAGTGATAGGTGTAGCCATCTACACTGGTCATGCTGCTGCCAGGTCTCCTCACCTCCGACAGAGCAGCCACCTCAACTCTCAGCCTCCCCAGTTCCCTTGACAGCAGAGGCTACCGATCATCCTGACTCAAAGAACGGACGTTCCAAGCCCCCACCCTGACTTCCCGCCTGAGATTCAGCCTCGGGCAGTTACTCCGGGTGGATGCCACCTCTGCCACCCCCACCGACGCTGCCCTACATAAAAGGGGGTGGCGGGCTGCAGGCCCCATCATCCACCTGTGGGGTTCCCGAGGGCATTCCCCCACAAGCTTCAGTCTGGGCTTGCGGCTGCCAGAGTGTAGGCGAGACGAGTAGTTCCCGTTCCCAGCCTGCGCCCCAGCAGCCGCCCCCCCAGCAAAACTCACAGTCTGCCTCACTTGCTGGGTGGGAGGGACTTTTCTCCTCCTCCCAGCCTTTCCATTTACGAGGTTCACTGCTGGTTTGTTATATCTGGGGGGAGGAG